>NC_082734.1:2547706-2802706 GCF_030144855.1 Hypanus sabinus | reverse complement strand
AGTGTTTGGGTGGTTCTGTATAGAATAACAGGCCCCCCAGGAGTTGGTTCAGGCTGGGATGTAATGAGATGCTTTTGAGGGTCTATGTATAGAATAACAGGCACTCATGCAATTGGGTTATAGGCTGAGATCTAACCCCAGGGTGTTAATTTATTTTTGTCTCAGGTTGGTGTTTTTACTTGATAGTTTCTTGGTGAGTTCTTTCAGGGTGAAACACATTTTCACTTGCACGATGGGTTTTGCTGGAGCATTGTCCGGGCAGTCAACGTCCTTTAACTTGATCTTGGCCGGGGTGAAGATGATCTGCACTTGGACTTCCACGACTGGGCGTGACCTAGGAAAGGTGACAGGGACCCATCAGTGTATAGAACACAGACTGCCTCTTCCTGTCCCATATATGGGACCTCCTCCCTCTATCCATCTCCCTCCCCACCCCTCTTCCCGTACCTCGCACTCTTTCTCTCCCCTTCTCCTTCCCGCTGTCTCTGTTCTCCCCATTCTCTGTTCCACTTCCCCATCTCTCTGCGTCACCCCCTCACTTCCTATCCGTCACCTGTTCTCCTCACCATCCCTCCGTCTTTCCTCAGCCTCTCCCTCTCAATTCACTCCTATCCTCTAACGCCCTCCCCCACTCCCCATTCCACCTGTCTCGCTCCTTTCTCCCTGCCCACTTCCTTCTCACTCCCCTTCCCTCCCTCTTCCCGCTCCACTCCACCACCAGGGATGGTGCATCCACACTTGTCTGCTCGAGAATGTTGAGAACTTCAAAGAGTTTACATCACTAGGAGTGATGTTTATATCACCGGGAGTTTACATCACTAGGAGTGGCGTTTAAATCACCTGGAGTTTACATCACTAGGAGTGGCGTTTAAATCACCGGGAGTTTACATCACTAGGAGTGGCGTTTATATCACCGGGAGTTTACATCACTAGGAGTGATGTTTATATCACCGGGAGTTTACATCACTAGGAGTGGCGTTTATATCACCGGGAGTTTACATCACTAGGAGTGATGTTTATATCACCGGGAGTTTACATCACTAGGAGTCGCGTTTAAATCACCTGGAGTTTACATCACTAGGAGTGGCGTTTAAATCACCGGGAGTTTACATCACTAGGAGTGGCGTTTATATCACCGGGAGTTTACATCACTAGGAGTGGCGTTTATATCACCGGGAGTTTACATCACTAGGAGTGGTGTTTATATCACCGGGAGTTTACATCACTAGGAGTGGCGTTTAAATCACCGGGAGTTTACATCACTAGGAGTGGCGTTTATATCACCGGGAGTTTACATCACTAGGAGTGGCGTTTATATCACCGGGAGTTTACATCACTAGGAGTGGCGTTTAAATCACCGGGAGTTTACATCACTAGGAGTGGCGTTTAAATCACCGGGAGTTTACATCACTAGGAGTGGCGTTTATATCACCGGGAGTTTACATCACTAGGAGTGATGTTTATATCACCGGGAGTTTACATCACTAGGAGTGGCGTTTATATCACCGGGAGTTTACATCACTAGGAGTGATGTTTATATCACCGGGAGTTTACATCACTAGGAGTGGCGTTTAAATCACCTGGAGTTTACATCACTAGGAGTGGCGTTTAAATCACCGGGAGTTTACATCACTAGGAGTGGCGTTTAAATCACCGGGAGTTTACATCACTAGGAGTGGCGTTTATATCACCGGGAGTTTACATCACTAGGAGTGATGTTTATATCACCGGGAGTTTACATCACTAGGAGTGGCGTTTATATCACCGGGAGTTTACATCACTAGGAGTGATGTTTATATCACCGGGAGTTTACATCACTAGGAGTCGCGTTTAAATCACCTGGAGTTTACATCACTAGGAGTGGCGTTTAAATCACCGGGAGTTTACATCACTAGGAGTGGCGTTTATATCACCGGGAGTTTACATCACTAGGAGTGATGTTTATATCACCGGGAGTTTACATCACTAGGAGTGGCGTTTATATCACCGGGAGTTTACATCACTAGGAGTGATGTTTATATCACCGGGAGTTTACATCACTAGGAGTGGCGTTTAAATCACCTGGAGTTTACATCACTAGGAGTGGCGTTTAAATCACCGGGAGTTTACATCACTAGGAGTGGCGTTTATATCACCGGGAGTTTACATCACTAGGAGTGGCGTTTATATCACCGGGAGTTTACATCACTAGGAGTGGTGTTTATATCACCGGGAGTTTACATCACTAGGAGTGATATTTATATCACCGGGAGTTTACATCACTAGGAGTGGCGTTTAAATCACCGGGAGTTTACATCACTAGGAGTGGCGTTTATATCACCGGGAGTTTACATCACTAGGAGTGGCGTTTAAATCACCGGGAGTTTACATCACTAGGAGTGGCGTTTATATCACCGGGAGTTTACATCACTAGGAGTGGCGTTTATATCACAGGGAGTTTACATCACTAGGAGTGGCGTTTATATCACCGGGAGTTTACATCACTAGGAGTGGCGTTTATATCACCGGGAGTTTACATCACTAGGAGTGATGTTTATATCACCGGGAGTTTACATCACTAGGAGTGGCGTTTATATCACCGGGAGTTTACATCACTAGGAGTGATGTTTATATCACCGGGAGTTTACATCACTAGGAGTGGCGTTTAAATCACCTGGAGTTTACATCACTAGGAGTGGCGTTTAAATCACCGGGAGTTTACATCACTAGGAGTGGCGTTTATATCACCGGGAGTTTACATCACTAGGAGTGGCGTTTATATCACCGGGAGTTTACATCACTAGGAGTGGTGTTTATATCACCGGGAGTTTACATCACTAGGAGTGATATTTATATCACCGGGAGTTTACATCACTAGGAGTGGCGTTTAAATCACCGGGAGTTTACATCACTAGGAGTGGCGTTTATATCACCGGGAGTTTACATCACTAGGAGTGGCGTTTAAATCACCGGGAGTTTACATCACTAGGAGTGGCGTTTATATCACCGGGAGTTTACATCACTAGGAGTGATATTTATATCACCGGGAGTTTACATCACTAGGAGTGGCGTTTATATCACCGGGAGTTTACATCACTAGGAGTGGCGTTTATATCACAGGGAGTTTACATCACTAGGAGTGGCGTTTATATCACAGGGAGTTTACATCACTAGGAGTGGCGTTTATATCACCGGGAGTTTACATCACTAGGAGTGATATTTATATCACCGGGAGTTTACATCACTAGGAGTGGCGTTTATATCACCGGGAGTTTACATCACTAGGAGTGATATTTATATCACCGGGAGTTTACATCACTAGGAGTGGCGTTTATATCACCGGGAGTTTACATCACTAGGAGTGGCGTTTATATCACCGGGAGTTTACATCACTAGGAGTGATATTTATATCACCGGGAGTTTACATCACTAGGAGTGATATTTATATCACCGGGAGTTTACATCACTAGGAGTGGCGTTTATATCACCGGGAGTTTACATCACTAGGAGTGATATTTATATCACCAGGAGTTTGCATCACCAAACACCTCTGCTGGCCCAGACACGTAGAAGTCATGGCAAGTCAGCTCAATAGCGTTTCTAGGTCTTCAAGAGGCTACAGAAATTCTGCATGAGGACCTGTCGACCCTCACCAATTTTTGTATTGATGTACCATAGAAAGGATTGTATTTGAATATATCACAGCGTGGTTCGGTAACTGCTCTACGGACGACCGTAAAAAAACCCCAGGGAGTTAACACTGAACTCGGCACATCATGGAAATCAGCCTCGCCTCTTTGGACTCCGTCTACACTTTCTGTTGCCTCAAGGATCACTCACCCGGGCATCCTCATTTCTCTCCGCTCCCACCCTCGATCAGGCAGAAAATACAAAAGCCGGGGAATCGACCTCATCGTGGCGCTCGCACCTTATTGACCGCCGACACTGAACTTTCTCTGTAGAAAGTTTCGCTTTATTCTGCCACCTGGTATTGTTTTATCTTGATCTACCTCAATGCACGGTGTAATGATCTGATCGATTATGCAAACCGAGCTTTGTACTGTGACAGCGCTAAACTGATTTACCAGAAGATACAAAAGTGTAAAAGCACGTACCAACAGGCTCAAGGACAGCTTCGACTCCGCTGTTATAAGGCTCTTGAACAGGCCTCTTGAGTTTGGGCCTCAATCTCCCTCATTACTTCTATCCCCCAATTAATACATTGGTTTATTATTGTCACAGGTACAGTGAAAAAACTTTGTTTTGAATACCATAGATCATTTCACAGCTCAGTGCACGCAGGTAGAACAAGACAGAATGACGACTAAAATGGCGAGTCACAAGCAAGACAAAATCTGCAGATGCTGGAAATCCAAGTAACACACACAAAATGCCGGAGGAACTCAGCAGACCAGAAAGAGTACAGTCGACGTTTCGGGCCAAGACCCTTCACCAGGACTGGAGAAAAAAAGATGAGGAGTCAGAGGAAGGAAGTGGGGGGGAGGGGAGAAAGAATCACAAGCTGATAGGTGAAACCGGGATGGGTGAAGTAAAGAGCTGGGAAGCTGATTGGCAAAAGAGATTCAGGGCTGGAGAAGGGGGAATCTGATAGGAGAGGACAGAAGGCCATGGAAGAAAGAAAATGGGAGGAGAATCAGAGGGAGGTAATAGGCAGATAGTGAGATGAGGCGAGAGAGGGAAATGGGAATGGGGAATGGTGAAGGGGGGCGGGGACATTCAAGTTCAAGAAATCAATGTTAATGCCATCAGATTGGAAGCTGCCCAGACGAAATATAAAGTGTTGCTCCTCCAACCTGAGTGTGGCGCCACCGCGACAGTAGCGGCCATATGCTGACATACCGGAATGGGGATGGGAAGTGGAATTAAAATGGGTGGCCGCTGGGAGATCCCGCTTTCTCTGGCGGACGGAATAAAAGCTACAAGATGCTGGAGAGACCGAATTTGGAGTATTGCGTGCAGATTTGGTCACCTACCTACAAGAAGGAAATCAATAAGCCTGAAAGAGTCCATAGAAAATTACAAAGATTTTTTCAATATGTATTTATTGGGATACAGCGCGGAATAGACCCTGCCGGTCCTTCGAGCCGTGCTGCCCAACAACCCTCACTGTGGTAATAGATTCCCCATACTCAGCACCTTCTATCTAATGAAATTTCTACTAATCTCCGTTCTAAAGGGACGTTTCTGAGGCTGCGTCCTCTGGCATTAGATACATCGATAAAATTGGTAACGGTTGACGGGACGTTCCGAATTTCTTTAGTCACCTGAGAGTCACAGACGGCTACGGAAAACAATTTACTGGATATATTTAAAGCGGAAATTGATAGGGTCGTCAATGATTACGGTGAGAAGGCAGGAGAGTGGGGTTGTGAAGGACAATAAGTCAGCCATGATGGAATGGCGGAGCACTCGGTAGGTTGAATGGTCTCGTTCTTCTCCTGCGCCTTATGGTCCTATGGAGGCAGAGGAGCTGGTGAGAATTCTTGCCCTTGGCGTCTATGTGATTGGACCAGGACAGACTACTGGCGATATTCACACCCGGTAACGTGAAGCCCCAACTCTCTTGACCTCAGACGGAGGAGATGTGGGGGACGCCTACCGAAAGACGAAGACCTTGTTCAAGGCGCCCACCGCAATGTCCGCCAGACCGTCGTTGCTGAGATCCAGGGCGCCGTGGATGGCGCGGCCGAAGTACTGGAGGCCGGTATGCACGGCAGACGCGCGGATGTGCTGTCGGGAGGGAGTAAGAACAGATCTGGGTACTGGTGTCAGACACACCGTCCTGCAACCGGCTCCAGGCAGCACCACCCAGGAGCTGGCGCTTCCTACCACCCGGTTATAGGCGACACTGGCTGGGAAAATGCTCTCCGTGGCCTTGCTACCTGGAAACAGCTGATCGCCAGCAACTGGTTACGGAAGCCTGACCTGAGTGACCGCCTGACTGATGGATGGCGAGGGGAAGGAGGAGGGCAGAGCGAGGGACTGAGGGAGAGGGAGCCAGGCGGAGGGAGGGAGAGATGGAGGGAAGGATGGTGGAACGGAGAGGCAGGCCAACCTGCAAGGATCATGGAGGGACAGAGTGATTGACTGGGCTGTGGGCGGTCACAGGGCCGGGCTGGGGGTGGGGAGGGGGGTGAAGGAACAGACGGACGCACGGAGGTTCAGACTGACCTGTGCAGGAACCGGGTTCAGACCAGTGTTCGTCCCGTGATAGATATAGATGCCACCGCTCTTCTCGTCTTCTAGGGGAGCACCGACCCCCACGTCCGACAACTGGTCCCCGTTCAGGTCGCCCAGCTGGGCAATCGCCGCCCCGAACCGGGACAGAGGCTCCCCCCGGCTACCAGTCAAGCGGATTTGAGGGTCCAACTTGCCCTGGGGGGGGGGGCAGCGGAGAAAGGTGTTTCAGGGAGTCACTGTTTCCATCTCTGGCCCCCTGTCTCTCTCCCTCCTGTCATCCCTCCTTCCAACCCTTCGCTCCCCCATCGTTCCTTCTCCCTCTCCTCCTTCCCCACCCGTCCCTGCCTTCCCCTCTCTTCCCTCCAGTTCCTTCCCAACATCTCCCCATTCCCTCCTCCCTCTCCTCCCCATTTACCCTCCAGCCTCCGCCCCTCTCCACCCTCTCCCTCAGTTTGGACATACCTCTAGAAACTTGTAGACAAGTACCATCCCCCCAGTGTCCTGTCCCCTGTGCAGGGGGGCGCCCACCAGCACCAGGTCCGTCAATCCTTCTCCCATCAGATCCACCAGGCACAGTTCCGCGCCAAAGTACGACCCGATCTGTCAATACAGCGTGACCTCAGTGCTTCGGTGAGGGAGGGATGGCGAAATGGGAGGGAAAAGACCCGCGGAGGGGGGCATCGGGAGGGGAAGTAAGATGTTGGGGTGACGGAGACGTGATGAGGAGAGAGGAGAGGAAGGGGCTTTGAGGTGGGAGGGATTGATTGAGCACTGTGCAGTGAACTGCGGGTTGGGGGAGGCTGAGAACGCAGGGTAGTGGACAGCGAGGTGAGAGGAGTGAGTGAGGGAGCACAGAGGAAGATTCGTGAGGAGGGAGAAGGAGGGTTGGCGAGGCAACGCGGTGAAGAGGGAAAGCGGTGGGGGGGGGGGGGGGAAGGAGAACCACAGGTGAATGGTTGTCAAAGAAAGGAGGATCTCACCTGCTCCGACACGATTCTCTCTACGTGTCTCGATCCTCTCCACTCCTGACGGTAGACCAGGACCAGGCCCCGGTGTCTGTAGCGAGGGGCTCCCACTACGTAAAACGTTCCAGACGAGCTCTTTGCCTCCCTCATGCTGTATCCTGGGAAGAAAGGAGCAGGGCTGGTCTCACTGTCTAAGTTTTCCAGCTCCTTGTTCTTCGCAGGTCTAACTTGGTCTTCCAAAAGCATACCAGAATTTCCTGGACTACGCCGGACATTCCCAGTTTTCTCATGTCTTCCCAGGTCTTGCTGGACCATCCCGGCCTGTGGCAAACTGTCCTGGACCATTCCAGACCGTCTCCGGCTATTCCGGACAGTTGCTAACTATCCCAGACCTTTCCAGACTCCCCGTCTCTGTGACTCGGTTCCTCCCACACATTCCTTCTCGTTTCGGTGGCCCTTCCCTGCACGCTTCCCCGTCTCTGTGATCTCTACCCCCCTTCCCGTTTCCGTGGCCGCCTCGCACTCCCCCTCTCACCCAGATAGGAATTTTTCATGTCCTCCTGGTCCTGGGTCTCGTTGATGAAGACCTTGTTGTCCAAACGGATCTGAAACAACCCTCCCGACCAGTCGTACGCTCCAGCCGCCCCAAGAACGAAAGCGTTCTGAATGAGGGGAGAGGGAAGGAAGGAGGACGTGAGACGTTAGTCAAGAAACGGTGTGCATGGACTTTCCTACCTGCTCCTTCCACTTCACCGTTCTTTCCTCCTTACCGCCTCTCCCATTGTGCCGCCCCTCCCTCCTCAATGCCTCTCCCTAAGGTGCCCTTCCTTCCCCGTCTCTCTTTGCATGCTTCCGTCCCTCCTTGACCGCTTATTCCTCGCTGCCTCTCCCGTGGTGCTTCCTCCTTCTCCCCCCCCTCGCCTCGCGGCTGCCTCACTCCTCGGGTCTCCTTCATCTCTCCTCATCAGCCCTCCTTGTCAGCACCCCACCCTCAGTTCTCTCTGCCTCTTCAGCTCCTGCTGGCACTCCTTGCCATCCCTCCCTCCTCACCAGCTCCTCCATCGCTCCACACGTCCAATGCTACCCTACTTCTCCCCTTTCCTCCCGTAGCACCTTTGCGCCCTCAGTCCCCGCTGTTTACTCTTGCGAAGTCCCCTCCTTCGTCAGCGCGCTTCCCTCCTTACTGTTCCCTCCCGCGGCGCTCGCTTCCCCTCGGCACCCCTCCCTCCGCCATCCTCAGCTCCCACCCCCTCTCGCTCTTGATCCATCCCTTCCTCAATGTGCTCTCGTCAAAGACTCTCACTTTTCATTACACCCTCCACTTGCCCTCCTACGGCGCCCCCAACCCCGTACTCTATCCTTGGACATCTCCGCACCCACAGTTATGACCGTTTCACCCACCGCCCTCTTGCCCTCCCCCAAAAGGTGCTTATTTCCACTCACGGACGTCACCAATGAACTAAGTCCTTCCTGAGCCATCTCCAATTGGAACGAGCTGACCCCCTTCCTATTCGTCCCTGCGGGAGAGACCACAAGAGGGAGTGTTAACCTTGGGGAAGGCGGACCGCCGGTGGGTGCTGATCGGTCAGGGATACCGTGATTTGTCCAGCTACACAACATTCTCCTGTCTACAGGGGTCACGGTGTGACGGGGGCACTTCGGTCAGTTGGCCAGGTGGGGTTGGTCTGTGCACACCACGTCCACCACAGTTCCTGTCCTCCTTGAACTTTCGAGAGACTCGACAACATCTTGGACAAAGCTTCCCACACAGCTGGTTCCTCCCCCACACTAATTTTTCCTCCCCTTTGCCACCAGCATACAGTGACCGCGGACCGCTCCGTGTACAACCCGCACCAGCCCGGGCTGCACTTCCGATACCTGTCGCCTCTACCGTTTCGAAGGGTGTACGGAGGTTCGGGGAAGGGGGGGAGACTCTGAAATATATCTGTTGTATCAGCCACGATCACCATCCCCAGCAGCGTGTTCCAGACAACCACCACTCCCCTAGTGAAAGACCTACATACCTAAACATTCCTGTACTGACTTTAAAAGGATGTCCCTTGGTATTGCCTATTGTCTCCTGGGAGAAAGGAGCTGGTTGTAAACTCCATCTATGCCTCTCACAATCTTATACACCTCTTATCATCCTTCTCTTCAAAGAGATAAGCCCTAGCTCTCTAAACCTATCCTCATAAGACACACTCCCTAATTCAGGCAGCTTCTCCTCTGTGCCCTCTCTAAAGCGTCCACATCCTTCCTATAATGAAGCGATTAGAACAGAGCAGAATTCTCCAAACGCGGCCAAAGCTGCACTCAAACTCAGTTCCCCGACTATTGAAGGCCAACGCAACATATTCTTCTTAACCACCCTATCAACTTGTACCGCAGCTTTGAGGGATCTATGGACGTGGACCGCAAGATCCCCTTATTCCTCCACAATGACATTAGCTTTGTACAAGTTTGATTAAACAGTGTTGGCTACCTTCAATTGCAAATATCTTTTCCTGCAGTTGATTCCTGATGCTGTCCAGAGCTTGAAAGTCAGTGACTTGGAAAACATTTTCCTTCCGTGAAGCGATCGTCTCGATCTCCTGCTTCGCTCGATCGTTGTTGAACGCTCCCCCCACCTTCGGAAGGTAAAAGGGCAATTGTTACGGGGAGTTGCAAGCACTTTCTGGGATGGTGCAGTGGATGAGGAGTATTTAGACCAGAAGGAGGCACTGCATAATGTGACACACGAGAGGCTTATGGGTGGATATAGCGTGTATGGGGCAACAGAAGGCTTTGTATAAAGTGACCCAGGAGGGACTTGTTTGCAGTTGATGAAGAGTGTAACAGAAGGCACTGAAAAAGGTGATCCACGAAAAGCTTGCTGGTATTTGAAGTAAAACGTTTGGGTCAGCAGAACACTGGAAAAAAATTGATTCTCGAGAGACTTATTTGTAGTGTAACGGCTAACAAAAGGCATTGAAGAAGGTGAACCACGAGAGGCTTTTAGGCAATGGATGCAGAGTATGTGGTCTAATAGAAGGCACGGGATAAGGTGAACTACGAGAGGCTTTAATGCAATGGTTGCGGAGGCTTTTCAGAGCTGGATGTGGAATGAAGTGGACTAAGTGATCTGCTGTCTCACCCCGATGGCATAACGGATAATATTTTTTCGATCTGCGGCGTTGATGGCTGGGTTAAAGTATCTGTTTTGTGACTCCCCGTCGGTGATGGTGATTAGTATTCGTTTTGCCGAGTCCCTTGCGCCAGAGACTGGTGCGAAGATTTCGTCACTGTGAAGGGATATTGCGTTAAAACCTATACATGATGCCCCCTTTCTCCCCTTCCCTCCTCACCGCCCTTTTCCTAGGCCTCATTCATCCTCACCACTCCTCCCCTCTATCATCGCTCCTCCTTCCTCATTGCTCGGTCTCCCTCGCCATCCACCATGAGGTGCTCTCCCCATCCTCCTCACTATCCTTCATGTGGAGCTCCCTCCTCTTCGCCTCTCCTTCCTCCCCTTCCCTCCCTCGCCGCAGCTTCCACAGCACTTCCACCCTATTATCGTATGGACAGTCAGAGGCTTTTCCCCAGGGCCGAAATGGCTACCCCGAGAGGACACCGTTTTAAGGTGTTTGGACGCAGGTACAGAGGAGATGTCAGGGGTAAGTTTTTTACTCAGAGAGTGGTGAGTGCGTGGAATGGGCTGCCGGCGGCGGTGGAGGAGGCAGAAATGATAAAAGAGTCTTTGAAGAGGTTCCTGGGTAGGTACATGGTGCTTAGAAAAATGGGTAAGCCTAGGTAGTTCTAAGGTAAGGACATGTTTAGCACACCTTTGTGGGCCGAAGGGCCTGTATTGTGCTGTAGGATTGCGATGTTTCTATGTTTCACTACTGCGCTCCAATCTCACCACCGCTCCCTGTTCACCACTTCTGTCTTAGCAGAACTCCTCACCACTCTCCCTCCTCACATCCCCTCCTCCTTAATGCCCTTCCTGCAACACTCCTTTCACACTACTCCTCTTTCCTCTTCTCCCTTCCTTCAGCGCACCGCCCCTCCCGGGGCATTAACACTTACGCCACATATTTAATTCCAACTGGTGTGTTGGTTCCCCCATGTTGCTGATGAATTTGATTCATAAGCCTTTCTTTGTCTGGAGTATTGCTGTATTCGTTAAAATTAAACTCCGTTCGTACGTAGCTGCTGAACTGAACCACTGCGATCTGTGTAACGTGGAAACAGTTTAGATTAAACGAGATCCTGGGGATATTCTGCAGACACAAGAGAGGCGGCCGTCGCCGGAATCAGGAGCAAGACCGCAGAGAAGCTCAGCGAGTCGGTGGCAGAGAGATACGGAGACCCGCTCCCCGCGACTAATTACCTGAGTGTCCTGGTTTTTGAACTTCTGCATTATGGCCTTCACAAACTCCTTCATTCTCCAGAAATCATGATTTTTCACACTGCCGGATCCATCAATCAGGAACGCCATGTCGATCAGGACCCTGGGGCATTCTGGTGGGAGGGACAGGGTTAGGCAGGGGTCAGTGTAACGACATGACAGCGCGCCTCATGTACACAGACTCTCTCATTCTCACTCTCATTCTGACTGAGGCTGACACAGACGGCTCCTGAATTTGCGTGTGTGTGTGTGTGTGTGTGTGTGTGTGTGTGTGTGTGTGTGTGTGTGAGAGAGAGAGAGAGAGAGAGAGAGAGAGAGAGAGAGAGAGAGAGAGAGAGAGAGAGAGAGAGAGAGAGAGAGAGAGAGAGTATGTGTGCGTGTGTGTGTGTGGGTCTGTGTGAGTGTGTGAATCTGTCTGAGTGTGTGCATCCGTGTGTATGTGTTTATGAGTCTGTATCTGTCTGAGTGTGTTTGTGTGCATGCGTGTGTATGTGTTTATGAGTGTGTATCTGTGAGTGTGTGCATCTGTCTGAGTGTGTTTGTGTGCATGCGTGTGTATGTGTTTATGAGTGTGTATCTGTGTGAGTGTGTGTAAGTGTGTGCGTCTGTGTGTGTGTGTTCTGTGCGTCTGTGTGAGTGTGCGTGGGTATGTGTGTGTGTGATTATGCGTGTGTGTGTATCTGTGTGTGTGTGCATCTGTGTGAGTGTGTTTCTCTGTGTGTGTGCGTCTGTGTGTGTGTTTGTATATGCATCTGTGTGAGTATGTGTGCGTGCATCTTTGTGAATGTGTTTCTGTGCGTCTGTGTGTGTGTTTGTGTGTATCTGTGTGAGTGTATGCATCTGTGTCAGTATGTCTGTGTGTTTAAGTGTGTGTGCGCACCTCTGTGAGTGAGTGTGTGTTTATCTGTGTTTGTGTGTATCTGTGTGTGTGTGTCTATGTGAGTGTGTTTGTGTGTGCGGTGTGTGTGAGTGTGCGTATATCTGTGAGTGTGCATCTGTGTCAGTGTGAGTGTGTGTGTGTGTGTGTGTGTGTGTGTGTGTGTGTGTGTGTGTGTGTGTGTGTGTGTGTGTGTGTGTGTGTGTGTGTGTCTTTGCCAATGTTTGTGAGAGAAGGAGGAAGAGGAGACACGCGCACACACATAGGTAGCTGGAATCCCAGAAACCTCCCCTTTCATGTCCTGGGATTGACGGAAAAACCCCGAATTACCTGGAAGTTCCCGAGGAATCCTTGAAAATGAGGTCAGTGTGCGATCGACGGTGTAGCAGAATCCATTGATATAAGTGTTTGTGTAACATTCATAGGTGAACCGTGGGGCACAGACCTGGGAAAGAGAGGGAGAGAGATGGGAGCGTGGGAGAGAGGGGGAGAGAGAGGGGGGGAGGGGAGGGGAGGGGCAAACACCAGTTAGTGGGAGTGGAAGATAGATATTATCTCTTTACGGAATCTCTCACCCATGAGTATGTGATAGGACAGTCTAAGATTAACTGCGTCTGACACTCTGTGTCTGACAGGGGAGCAGGATTACGAGACGGTATTTTCGGTAATCCGAGCGATTTGTGCGGCCCTATTAGAGTAAACCCGGTGAATAGAGCGATAATGTCGGGGCGACCGGGGCGAGTAACTGATTATTTCATCAGTCGAGATGATTTCGGCTCTGAGCTTCTTGAAAACATCCCAAGTGATGCCCTCTGTCTGAAACTTACTCTATCCCCTTCTTCCCCCTCCCCCAGCCCTGGCCCTGGTCGCTGCGATCTCTCGGTTTTATATATCTCTAAACAAGGCGAGTTATAAAGTGGCTTCTAACTTCCCCTGTACACACCAGCAACTCGGGGCCTCTTTTAAAAAAGTCGTTTGGGTTCCTCATTCGGGTGAAAGTTCCGCTTCTATTTTGACTCTATTTCGTGGTGTCTTTTACTGAAATCAGCTGCAAAGTGACCGCTCGATTTCCCCCTGTAGATCTCGAAACGTTCCAGGGGACGAGGCCATTCGTCCCATTGGACCTCTGGTATCCCATTAGACCACCCTGCCGCTCCACTTTGCCTTTCCTCGGAAGTCGATTGGGATTATTGAAGGACTAGGTGGGGGTCGACCCGTTAATACAGTCAGTCTTGTTATTGTGATTGAGCTGGGAAGAGTGCAGAGGAGATTTACGAGGATGTTGCCGTAATTCCGGGGACTGAGTTACGGAGAGAGGTTGGACAGGTTGGGACTTTATTACTTGGAGCGTAGGAGACTCAGGGGTGACGTTACAGAGGTGTGTAAAACCACGAGGGGCACAGGTGGGGTAAAGTTACATTCCAACAAGCTTGGAGAATCGGGGAGCCGGGGACAGGTTCAAGTTGGAAGGGAAGAGATTTAATGGCGATCAGTGGAGCAACGTTTTCACCCAGAGGGTGGTCCGCATAAGGAAGGAGCTGCCAGAGGAAGTGGTTGAGGCATTAACAACCATTAACCATTAACAACCATTAACCATGAACATTAACAACGTTTAAAGGACACTCACGACAGGTACAGATTTACTAGGATGCTGCCTAGACAAGTCTTATGAAGAAAGGTGAGAGGTGACAGTGCAAGAAGATAAGAAGATGGTGATTCGAGAACAGTCGGGTTATAAAACAGGTTCTGACTTAGTTCGCCAACACTCATCGTGGCTGCTTTATTTTTGCAAGCATTTCAGTTCCTCCTGGGCGGCGACAGAAGGAAATAAAACCACGAGAGACAGAGTGAGTTGGATCCTACATTCTTCTTTCTCAGGGTTGGGGAATTGAGAAAACCAGTTCCAGTCCGCACAGCTTCTCCTTTAGATCACGTGCTCTGACTTTAAATTTAAACTTTAGATCATAGGATAGCACCGCTCAGTACAGGCTCTTCCGCACGCGATTTTGTGTTCACCTTTTAACCTACCCTAAGATCATTCTAACGCTTCCCTTCCACGTAACCCTCCATTTTCTTTCCATCCGCGTGTCTATGAAGTCTCTTATATGTTCCTAATGGATCTCTCTCTGCCACCGCCCCCAGCACTGCATTCCAGGCATCCACCTCTCTTCGTATGTAGTATCCTGCTTCTGACATACCCCCAGTTTCTGAGATAGCCTCCCTACTTATAAGCTGAATATCTCTGGGACTCTACTACAAGGTCATCTCTCAGTCTCCCACGCTCCAAGACAGAAAGTCCCAAGCTGCGTAATATCTTTCTCCATCATTCAGTCCGTCAAACCGGCAACAAAATAGGAGATCCTACAGATCCGGAAAATCACATTCAAAATGCTGGCGGAAATCAGCAGGCCATGCAGTAAATAAGGAAATGAATAAACGGTCAACATTTCTGGCCGAGACCCTTCACCAGAACTGGAAAGGAAAGGGAAAAAGGAGAGGAGAGTTGTCCATGGTAGAAAGGCGAGGAGGAGAATCACCGCGGGCAAGAAAGTGAGAAGAGTGGGAGTGCAAGAAGAAGGAATGGAGAAGAGGGATAATTACAGGAACTTAGAGGAAATAGAAGTTCATGCCATCAGGTTGGAAGCTTCTCGATCCGAATATGAGGGTTGCGTTTCCAACCCGAGAGTGGCGTCATTGTGGCAGTAGACTAGTCCGTGGACCGACATATTGGGATAGGGATGGGAATTGGGGTTAAATTGGTTGGCCACGGAGCAATCTCGGACGGCACTGTAACACAGTGGTTATCACAACGCTTTATAGTACAGGTTCAAATCCCGTCGCTGCCTGTAAGGAGTTTGTATGCGCTCCCTGTGACCACGTGGTTCCCCACCACCTCCATCCCGCCCTCGGGTGTCCCCCCACATTCCGAAGGCGTATCGGTTGGCAGGTTGATTGGTTCTGTGCATTGTCCTGTGGTTAGGTTGGGAGTCGAGGGGTTGCTAAGCAGCTCGGTAGCGTGGATCAAAGGGCTAGGCGGCGTATTCCTCGCTCATCTCAATAAATAAACAATCCTGCTTGCTGCCGATAGAGCGAAGGTTCTCTACAAAGCGGTCCCCCAGTCTATGTCATGTTCCACAAATGATGCTTCGGGAGCACCGGATACAATCAGCGACCCCAACAGATTCGCAGGTGAAGTTTTGTCTCACCTGGAAGGACTGTTGGGAAGTGAGGGAATAATCTCAGATCCTATCAAATTCCGTCTTCTCCAGCCTTTTACCTTTTCCTCATAACATCAGATTCTGGCTTCACCCCCCTTCCCTAAACCACCAGACTTCACCTGTCACCTCACAGCTTGCCCCCGTTCACCCCACCCCACCCCACCCCACCCCTAAACCACCAGACTTCACCGATCACCTCACAGCTTGCCCCCGTTCACCCCACCCCACCCCACCTCACCTCTAAACCACCAGACTTCACCGATCACCTCACAGCTTGCCCCCGTTCACCCCACCCCACCCCACCCCTAAACCACCAGACTTCACCGATCACCTCACAGCTTGCCCCCGTTCACCCCACCCCACCCCACCCCACCTCTAAACCACCTGACTTCACCTGTCACCTCACAGCTTGCCCCCGTTCACCCCACCCCACCCCCACCCCTAAACCACCAGACTTCACCTGTCACCTCATAGCTTGCCCCCGTTCACCCCACCCCACCCCACCCCACCCCCACCCCTAAACCACCAGACTTCACCTGTCACCTCACAGCTTGCCCCCGTTCACCCCACCCCACCCCCACCCCTAAACCACCAGACTTCACCTGTCACCTCACAGCTTGCCCCCGTTCACCCCACCCCACCCCCACCCCTAAACCACCAGACTTCACCTGTCACCTCACAGCTTGCCCCCGTTCACCCCACCCCACCCCCACCCCACCCCACCCCCACCCCTAAACCACCAGACTTCACCTGTCACCTCACAGCTTGCCCCCGCTCACCCCACCCCACCCCCACCCCTAAACCACCAGACTTCACCTGTCACCTCACAGCTTGCCCCCGTTCACCCCACCCCACCCCACCCCACCCCACCCCCACCCCTAAACCACCAGACTTCACCTGTCACCTCACAGCTTGCCCCCGTTCACCCCACCCCACCCCACCCCACCCCACCTCTAAACCACCAGACTTCACCTGTCACCTCACAGCTTGCCCCCGTTCACTCCACCCCACCCCACCCCACCCCACCTCTAAACCACCAGACTTCACCTGTCACCTCACAGCTTGCCCCCGTTCACTCCACCCCACCCCCACCCCTAAACCACCAGACTTCACCTGTCACCTCACAGCTTGCCCCCGTTCACCCCACCCCACCCCTAAACCACCAGACTTCACCTGTCACCTCACAGCTTGCCCCCGTTCACCCCACCCCACCCCACCCCACCCCCACCCCTAAACCACCAGACTTCACCTGTCACCTCACAGCTTGCCCGCGTTCACCCCACCCCACCCCACCCCACCCCACCTCTAAACCACCAGACTTCACCTGTCACCTCACAGCTTGCCCCCGTTCACCCCACCCCACCCCCACCCCTAAACCACCAGACTTCACCTGTCACCTCACAGCTTGCCCCCGTTCACCCCACCCCACCCCTAAACCACCAGACTTCACCTGTCACCTCACAGCTTGCCCGCGTTCACCCCACCCCACCCCACCCCACCCCACCTCTAAACCACCAGACTTCACCTGTCACCTCACAGCTTGCCCCCGTTCACCCCACCCCACCCCCACCCCTAAACCACCAGACTTCACCTGTCACCTCACAGCTTGCCCCCGTTCACCCCACCCCACCCCACCCCACCCCACCTCTAAACCACCAGACTTCACCTGTCACCTCACAGCTTGCCCCCGTTCACCCCACCCCCACCTTCTTCCCCTTCCTTTCCAGTCCTGATTAAACGTCCTCGTAAATCTCCGTGGCATGCGTTACAGTATAATGGCATCTTTCCTATAGCGGCACGGCCAAAGCTCAACATAATAATCAAAGTGAAGCCTCATTAATGTCTTATAAAACTGCAACATAGCATCCCAACTCCTGTAGTCAGCTCCCTAGTGGATGACGGCCGGTCTACCTGTTCAGGGAATCATGTACTCCTGTTCTACTACACTCCCCAGGTCCCAGTCACTCACTGCGAAGGTTCTGCCCAGGTCAGAAAAACAATAGACTGATTTTTTCCACCGTATTCGAGCTGCATTTGGTCACTTCCCGTCCCTGTGTATTTTTAGAATCTTTTGTCATGCTTCCTGCCCTTTCTTTCTCCATTCTTCATACCGTCAGCTTCTCCATTTTTCAGAAGACTTCCTCCTGAACCCAGCTTGTGTGCTCACCCACACAGAACTGACAGAGAGACCAGGGTCCGGGCAGTATTGCGGTGGGGGTAGCGGTGAAACAAAGACATCCCACGGGCTGCCCCGAGCACCGTCCTGCCAAGGTTCGATTGGAAAGCGAGTGTCTGCTTCCCTAGGACAGCATGACAGGACGGTGCGGAGGGACCTTCACTGTATGTGTGATGGGGCGGTGTGGAGGGAGCTTCATCCTGTGCCTGACCCCGGGAGTGTGTGATGGGACGGCGTGGAGAGAGCTTCACTCTGTATCTGACCCCGGGAGTGTGTGATGGGACGGTGTGGAGGGAGATTCACTCTGTGTCTGACCCCAGGAGTGTGTGATGGGACGGTGTGGAGGGAGCTTCACTCTGTATCTGACCCCGGGAGTGTGTGATGGGACAGTGTGGAGGGAGCTTCACTCTGTGTCTGACCCCGGGAGTGTGTGATGGGACGGTGTGGAGGGAGCTTCACTCTGTGTCTGACCCCAGGAGTGTGTGATGGGACGGCGTGGAGAGAGCTTCACTCTGTATCTGACCCCGGGAGTGTGTGATGGGACGGTGTGGAGGGAGCTTCACTCTGTGTCTGACCCCAGGAGTGTGTGATGGGACGGCGTGGAGAGAGCTTCACTCTGTATCTGACCCCGGGAGTGTGTGATGGGACAGTGTGGAGGGAGCTTCACTCTGTGTCTGACCCCAGGAGTGTGTGATGGGACGGTGTGGAGGGAGCTTCACTCTGTGTCTGACCCCAGGAGTGTGTGATGGGACGGTGTGGAGGGAGCTTCACTCTGTGTCTGACCCTGGGAGTGTGTGATGGGACGGTGTGGAGGGAGATTCACTCTGTGTCTGACCCCAGGAGTGTGTGATGGGACGGTGTGGAGGGAGCTTCACTCTGTGTCTGACCCCAGGAGTGTGTGATGGGACGGTGTGGAGGGAGCTTCACTCTGTGTCTGACCCTGGGAGTGTGTGATGGGACGGTGTGGAGGGAGATTCACTCTGTGTCTGACCCCGGGAGTGTGTGATGGGACGGTGTGGAGGGAGATTCACTCTGTGTCTGACCCTGGGAGTGTGTGATGGGACGGTGTGGAGGGAGATTCACTCTGTGTCTGACCCCATGAGTGTGTGATGGGACGGTGTGGAGAGAGATTCACTCTGTGTCTGACCCCGGGAGTGTGTGATGGGACGGTGTGGAGGGAGATTCACTCTGTGTCTGACCCTGGGAGTGTGTGATGGGACGGTGTGGAGGGAGCTTCACTCTGTGTCTGATCCCGGGAGTGTGTGATGGGACGGTGTGGAGGGAGCTTCACTCTGTGTCTGACCCCGGGAGTGTGTGATGGGACGGTGTGGAGGGAGATTCACTCTGTGTCTGACCCCGGGAGTGTGTGATGGGACGGTGTGGAGGGAGATTCACTCTGTGTCTGACCCTGGGAGTGTGTGATGGGACGGTGTGGAGGGAGATTCACTCTGTGTCTGACCCCGGGAGTGTGTGATGGGACGGTGTGGAGGGAGATTCACTCTGTGTCTGACCCCAGGAGTGTGTGACGGGACAGCGTGGATACTTACAAGGCCAGAATTATCACCTGCTGTCATCGAAAGTCCGAGATTATTTGTTCCTTTTGGAGCTATTTGCAAACAATCAGTAAGGAACCAAGTGAATAAATTTTATTTAAACAGATATATTATACTTGGTAAATGTGAAGTTTCAGTCTGAATGTTCAATCGACCGTGCTCCCTCATCAATTCCACCTCACTATCTATTCCACCCCCTCTCATCTCCACCCCCTCTCATCAGCAATCCTCCTCTCCCTCACCCTCCCTCCTCGCTACCCCTACTGATCCCTCCATTCTCGCTGCTCCCTCCATCATCAACACCCCTCCCTCCCTTTCTCCTCGCTTCTCCCTTCGTCAGCGCCCTTCCCACTCTCTCCTCGCTGCACCTCCGTCTCCCTCTTCACAGACCCTCGCTCTCTCTACAGCATCGAACTCCCTCTCCCAGCCTCCACATTCCCCGCCTTACCTCCTCCACCGCCCCCTCCTTCGTACCCTTCCTCTCTGTCCCTCCCTAATCGTGGTCTCTACTACCTCATCCCTGCTTACCTCCCCTTCCTCTTCCTCGCTTCATGAAGCCCTTCCCTCTCGCGCCCTAGTCATTCAGAGTGAGAAGGTGTTACCCTTACCGTCAAGGTCGAGTTTTTGACATCTTCTGTCTCCGTACCGACACTTGTACACGGCTCCCGTCTGCACTTTCTTCACGTCCTCTGAGTGAGGCGCACCCACCAGGATCCTGTTGTAGTCCAAGTGGCGTTATCAGGTGGACGAGGGAGATGGAGGAAGGGAAGACGTCGTGGCCTTGGTCCTCCGTAATCCCTTCCTCAGACACCCGGTATCTCCCGCCCTCCTCGCCCCTCTCCCTCTCTCTCTACCGCCCCTCCGTGCTCACCACTCCTCCCACTCTCTCACTTTTCGCCGCCCTGCGTCCGCTCTCCTCATTACCCGTACTTCCATTCTGTCCTGCCCTGTCCATCCCTCACCAGAGTGTGTCGGAGTAGAGTGAGGCTGGACAGTGGGAGATGAGTTGGGGGCTCTGAGGGAGAGTGAGCTGCGAGTGATCGCTGTGAGGGGGCAGAGAGAAGGGGTGTCAGAGCGAGAAGAGTGTGGAGGGTTGCGAGAGTGAATGGAGGGTGTGTGAAGGAGTGTGTCGGAGTTAGTGTGGTGAGTAAGGGGATAATATTGGAGCGTAGGGGGAGTGTTGATGTAAAGGGGATATGTGGGGAGTCGGGTGAGTGAAAAGGAGTGTCGGGGTGATAGGGAGTGTTGGAGTGAGTAGTGGTGTAGGGACCAAGGGGGAATAGTGGAAATTGAGGAGAGTTGAGAGGGGTGTCGAAGTGAGGGGCAGTGAGGCAGAGTCTCAGAATAAGGGAAGAGTGAGGGGAGTGAGGGGAGTGAGGGCGGGAGAAGATCGGTGTAACAGGTGTGTGGATTGAAGGGGGAGACCTAGGTAGTTTGGGGGAGGGTGGGGAATGAAGGGAGAGTGAGGAAAGAGTGAGGGGAATGAGGGGGAGAGGGATAGGTTGTCAGAGTGAAGGGGTAGTGACGGACTGACGGTGGTGTTAGACTGAAGAGGCGTCAATAGAGAGAGGGATTAGTAAGGGTAGAATGCTGCAGTGAGGAGGTGTCAATGGAGTGAGCGGATAGTGAGAGTGGAGTGTTGGAATGAGGGAGAGAGTCAAAATGAGGGAGCAGTGAGGGTATATACGGAGTGAAGTTGGAGTGTCCGAGTGAGAAGGCGCGAGTGGAGTGAGAGGATAATGAGGGCGGAGTGTTGGAGCGAGGCATAGAGTCAGAATGAGTGAAGGATGCGAGGGATAAACGGAGGGAAGGGAGTGAGGGGATAGTGTCGGACTGAGTGGAGTGAGGAGGGAGTGTCAGAGTGACGAAGAATGTCGGAGCGAAGGGGGCCGGGTCTATCGGAACAAGGAGTTGTTTCCGAATGAGTGCTGTGTTTAGGAGTGAGGGCTGTTGTGCCGGATGAATCCACCTACCAGTTATTTGAGTTACCCCTGAAGAGGGTGAGGCTGTAGCCGAACTGTGACGGATCGTCCACGGAGAACGTCACCGGCTGCTCGGTCTCTACATTAAACCCAACGAGGGGCAGCGGGGCTGGAGAAGAGGGAGGGAGCAAGGGTGACCGTGAGTTGGCCTGGTGCTTGGCATGTACAGTACACACTCACACACACACAAACACACACACACACACACACACACACACACACACACACGCACACACTCACACACACACACTCACACACACACACACACACACACACACACACACACACACACACACACACACACACTCACACACACACAAACACTCACACACACACTCACTCACACACACACTTACACATACACACTCACACACACACACACTCACACACTTACACACACACTCACACACACACTCACACTCTCACACACACACACTTATACACACTCTCACACACACTCACACTTATACACACTCTCACACACACACACACTTATACACACTCTCACACACACTCACACTTACACACACACTCACACGCGCGCGCACACACACAGACAAACAAACACAAACACACACACAGATAAACAAACACAGAGACACACACACACACAGACACAGACAAACACACACACACACACACACACACAGATAAACAAACACAGACACGCACACACACACAGACACAGACAAACACACACACACACACACAAACACACACACACACACACAGATAAACAAACTCAAACACACACACACACACAGACAAACAAACACAACCCCCCCCCCCACCCCCCCACGTCCCCGAGTGGAACAGCGCCGCACACTGAGGGATAGTCGCCTTGGGAGGGGCGGAGGGGAAGGGGCGAGGGAAGAAGGAAAACGTACCCACACAGAAGCAGACCATCACCGGGAGTAACATGATTTCCAGGGACTAAGGTCCTCTCAAGCTCCAGAGGATTCCCGAGAGCCCAGAGACGGAGCAAATGGTTTGATGTAAATCACCGGCTTCCGTGCGAGCGGACAAACTGAGCGAGAAATGTCCCACAGTGTTGGCGGAGATCGAGGAGTGTCTGAGTTGCCAAGCTTTCACAGGCAGGAAGCAAAACTTGGGCGCCGGCAAGGCGGTAATTAACGCCTCCGAAGCAGTGACGACGGGCAGTAAGAGCACGTAACAGTGGGAGGGGTGGTGATTAGGAATCGTCGAGGGACGGGAAATGAGGAGGGAGGGCTGAAGAAGGTGCGCTGCGGGAGAGTGAGAGCGGAGGAGGAAGGGAGGGGATTGAGGAGGGAACGCTGCGTGAGAGCTGATGAAGAGGGAGCACGGAAGAGAGAGGGCCGGAGAGGTTGTAGTGAACGCGGGGTGGGGGAGTGGTGTGGAAGGAGGCATTGCAGAGGAAGGTGGGAGGAAGTAGCGCTGAGGGAGATAGAATATAGGGGAGGGAGGGCAGCGAGGAGGGAGCCAGCAGGCGAGGGACCACGGAGGATGGGGGAAATGCCAAGGCAGGTGGAAACACGGAGGAGGGAAAGGCAATCGGAAGGGAGGGAGGAGGGGTGGTAAGAATGGAGTGAGTGCGGAGGAAGGAGTGGGGAGTTGGGGAACGCGGGGGAGGGAGGGGCGGCGAAGAGTGAGGTAGCACGAATGAGGGAGGAGTGACAAGGAGCGCCGAGGAGGGAGGGAGAATACGGGAGAGCAGGGACGGGGAGCGGGGGGGGGGGGGAAGCGAGAGCTACCGATCTGCAACTACTAAAAGACCAGACTGGTTTGAAAGTGAACGGGAGGAGCAAAGCGGACACCGTTCACTTGAGTTGAGGAAGTCAGTCCTCGCAGGTGGGCTGAGGCCAGTTAGAGCTGTTCAGTCTTTCAGATCTTCATAGCATGTCCGGTTGTCCCCCCTCCAAAGCCTGAAATCGGCAAGGACTCGAAAGATATGGGGAGAGATAGGTCAGAGATTAGGTTTCAATGGTGGTTGGTTTCAGGGTGTGTGGGGGCGGGTGGTAACCAGTCACTCTCTGAGGGTATTTGTACACTGACTGTGTCTCAGTCAGAATACCCCACTCGTTCCCCATCTCCCTCTCTCTTTCTCTGCTCCCACTCTCACCACTCCTCTCTCATCCGCCTCTCTCTCCTCTCCTCCATCTCGAGCCCTCTCTATTTTTCTCCATCTCTCCCCTCATCCCCTGCTCCTCATCTCAGCCCCTCTCTATCTCCCTCCTTCTGTCTTCATGTCCCCCTCTCGCTTTCCTTATCCCAGGTATCAGTCTCTCCAACTCTCTCTCCCCTTCCCACTTCTCACCCTCTGCCCATCCCCTCTCCTTCTCCATTTCGCTTTCTAACTCCACCTCCCCCTTACTTCCTCTTTCTCAGTCTCTCACTATCGCTCCAGCCTTGCCCCCTTTCTCTTCCATTGCTGTGTGGTGCACTTCGGATCACCGTTCTACAATAATTAACTATCTTCCCCCCTCCCCCCCACGAATCTTTACTTCCCCCGATCTACATCGCTAGGCTTCATCCTGCAGCAGTCTCCCAGCTATTCACGGTTTTGTTTCGGGGTAGATTATTTCGATCAGGAGGGTTTGGCAAATGGGAGTTCCCTCCTCCCTGCCCCTCCCTCAACTCCAGCCCACTGGACACCGTTCTCCCTACCCCTCCCACTCCCACAGTTCTCCTTTCCTCGCCGTCCCCCGTCGCCTGTGATGCTACCTCTCCCCTCTTTACCCTTCCCGCCGAGCTGGCACCCTGCTTGACCCCTCCCCTGCGGCGAGCATGTCCTCCTCTCAACGTTCCCGCAGAGCTTCCTATCTCCTAACCTTCCACCACCGTCTCCTCCCCCCCAGCACTGTGGCGTTCTCTCTGCTTGTGGCGCCCGGTTCTGTGGGAAGTGCAGGTAGAGACGGCCCGACGTGGGACAGAATGCTCGATACTGACTAATGGAGATTGTGTGACGGGTCAACAACTAATGGAGAGATTTTGCATTCCTCGCGTATCAGTCGGGGGCGATTCATTGCAAACGCTCAGCTATTAATCAGAGGTTCAATGAATTGTCCAGACTTCGGGAAGTTTCAGATTGTGTGAGAATGAAATATGTGATCCCACCCTTTCTTCCCGCAACCACACGTCAGCCCCAACTAACCCCATTGACCCGTTCTCTCCCTACAGCCCTGTGTTAGCCCCCCAAACTAACCCTGCTGCCCCGCTCTCACACCACAGCTCCGTTCAGTCCTCAATAATCTCACTGTACCGCTCTCATCACATAGACCCATGTCGGTCCCCAAAATAATTTCACTGCTCCGCTTACCCCACAACCTGTATCAGCCTCCAAATTAATTTCTCTGCCCTCTCCCCCCGCGTCAATCCACAAACCACTTCCGCTGCCCGCACCCTCTCTACAGCCTTGTGTCAGTCCTGAAACTTTCACGGCCCCGCGCTGTCCCTACAGCCTTATGTCTGTTCTCGGGTTCGCGATGTGTAACCGGCTGTGGAGAGACGGCAGAAAGAATGTTCTATCTGCCGCCTCCAGGAAGAAACCACAGTGACAGGGGACACGGCCCAGTGATGGGGAACGCGCTGCTGGAGTCAGCGACGCATTGCTGGAACCAGTGGGGGATGGGGATAGAGAGAGGATGGAGAGGGAGAGCATGAAAAGAAGGGGCAGGTGAAGGGGAGGGAAGATGGGGGGAGAGAGGGAGAGTGGTGGGAAGCAGCAAGAGCGGGGGAAGAGAGAGAGGCGGTGGGGGGAGGTGAAAGGAGAGGGACGAGGCAGAGGTGGGCGAGAGAGAGAAAGGAGAGAAGGTGGAAAGTGGGGGGGAGGGTGGAGAAGAAACTCTGGGTTCTGAGGGTGGGTGCTGCCTCAGGGGATCCAGGGTGCCCGTGGCTCTGGTCCCTGCTGCGAGAGTCTTGCTGGTGAAGTGCGTGACTCTGGAAGCGCAAGGAGAGGCAACTGATTCAACGGCTTTGTCGATAACGTACGCCTCGAGGTCTGTTGTTTTGAGGCAGTAGGACTGTGCAAGACCTAGAGATTACCACAAGTTGCTCAAAATAAGCAGAACAACATACAGAAGGCAGATGTTGTGTTGACCTTTTAACCTACTCCACCCCGCCTTCCCACACTGGTCAGAGTCTTACACAGCTGCAAATTACTCAGCTCTCCAACCGATGAAGTCAAGCATCCAAAATATTTTCTTTCTGACTCTAGTACGAGGCGTTGATAAGTTTTTGGCCTAAGGGAGAAGGCGTCAATTTTAGAAAAACTAGCACATTTATTTTTCAACACAGTCCCCTCCTACATGTAGCCCCCTGGTAAGCCTCATGCTCGCTCAGCCGGCTTCCGTCTAGGGCGGGCAGCCTTCGGCTCCGCCAACCTGGGTACTCAGGCTGTGTAGATGCCGTGTGATGTCCCCACCCCGCCAAATAACAGACGGTACACCACATGCGATTAGATGTTACACTTTATAGATCTTACTGGAACTATGTACTTAATAGAGATACAATAGAAAAGGAAAAGTAAAAGGCGCCAAACTTATCGAAGTCCAACACTTCGTGCACACCCGTTGGAGCTCAGTTAACGAAGTCTTCTTGCCACCGTTCAATCCCCTCCGACCTCCTCGACCCGCCGCCTGGGACCAACGACGGTGGTCGACCGGACGCTCCACACGAATCTGTCCTCGTCTCCTCTCCTCGCCGAAAACCCTGGCCTCGGACCCCCGCTCGGGGACCGTACCGTCACCCAGCTTACAACACCGCGTCTTCTCTCTCTAACCCCCTCGCACCGACTCCCCAACAGTCCGCCTAACACCAGCTTACAAACCCACAAGAAAGTATAACCTCTATCCCAATTGGTTAACAAACGAATACAATTCTCGTTCTCAGTAATTATAACCCAAACAAGCTGCGAGAGAAAGCACTCTCTCACCAGTTAGCATAACAAAGAAGCATTTTCACTTTTAACAAACAAAGAAGCCACTTTGATTGCATACGCAGTACATAAAAGAAGAAACCCCTTGCATACGTTTACCCACTTATTCCAGCGGTCGTTGAGCATACGGATCTTGGACCTCCAGAAAGTGTCCACAGATGGGTGATTGATAAGTTCGTGGCCTCTTCCACCTCAGGCCACGAACTTATCAATCACCCCTGCTGAGGACTCTCCCTGGAAGTCCAAAATCCTTATGCTCCACGACCGCTGGACTAAGTGTGTAAATGTAGGAGGGAACTATGTTGAAAAATAAATGTGCTAGGTTTTCTAAAATTGACTCCTTCCTTAGGCCACAAACTTATCACTCACCCTCGTACAAACTACGACCGCAGCTCGCGTATTGTACGCAGTTCTGGCCGCTGTGCTGCAGCAAGGTATGGGGGCATTGGAGGAGGTGCAGAAGAGGTTCAGCAGGATGCTGCCTGGGCTGGAGGGTATGAGCTACAAGGAGAGGTTGGACAGGCGAGCTGTTTTCTCTGCAGCGGTGGCCTGATAGAGGTTTATAAGATTGTGACAGGCCCAGAGTGGGCAGCTGGTACCTTCCTTTCCCCAGGCTGTAAAGGTCCAAGATCATAGGGTATGATTTAAGGTGATAGCCGGTATATCAATAGGAGATGTATGAGGCAATTTTTTTAACACATGGTAATTGGTGCCAAGACTACCAGAGGTAGATACGGCAGAGGTGTTTAAGAGGCTGTTGAACAGACACACAGCTGTGCAGGGAATGGAGGGAGATGGACATTGTTTAAGCAGAAGGGATTATTAGTTTAATTAACTTGGCACAACACTCTGGGCCAAAGGTCCTGTCTCTGTATTGTTTTTTCCTAACCCTTCGACCTTCTTGGTCACTTCACCTAAAATCCTTCAGCAAGTCGGTGAAAGTTCCTTGTGTGTCATATCAGAGGATCTGTCCTGCGACCAGAGCGTAAGTGTTATCAGAAACAAGGCACAATGGCCTCTACTTTCTTAGACGTTTGCGTAGATTGGGCATGCCACGAAAACTTTGACAAACTCCTATGGATGCACAGTGAATCCTGACTGGTTATGCCATGGCCAACAACAGCAAAGTCTACGGAAAGTGGTGAATACAGATCAGTCCATCATAGGCAAAGCCATCCCCACCACAGAGTACGTTTACAAGGGGCGCTGTCACAAGAAAACAGCATCCACCATCAAACATCCCCACCATCCAGGCCATGCCTTTTCCTTGCTGCTATCACCGAGCAGGAGGCAGAAGAACTTTAGGTTCCACACCAGCAGGTTCAGAAACAGTTATTACCCTACAGCCGGCTTCTGAACTAGCAAGGATAACTTCTCTCACCGTATTGAACTGATTGTATGACCTACAAACTAACGTTCAGACCACACTTGGAATATTTTGAACAGTTTTGCCAACAAATCCTACCTAAAAAAAGAATTTGTTGACATAGATGAGGGTCCAGAAGAGGTTCACGCGAATAAAAGGGTTGACGTATTTTTGATGGCTTGCTGGATTTTAGAAAAGTGGTTGGAGGGGTCGTGGGGTTTTATATTAAAATGTAAAAAAGATCGAAAGGCTCAGACAGAATGGATATGGAGAGGATGTTTCCTATCGAGGGGAAGTCTCGGACTAGACGGCACAGCGTCAGAGTAACGTTATGTCCTTTCAGAACAGAGCTGAGGAGAGATTTCTTCAGCCACAGGGTAGTGAATCTATGGAATTCATTGCCAGAAATAGCTGTGGGTGCCAGGTTATTAGGTATATTTGTGCCTGTGTGTAATGAACTGAGGCTGAGAGTATGGACTCACTCCAGCTCCTCTGGACTTTGGGTCTATGGATGCACTTTCATACCTCTGCCGTATCTACCTCTGGTAGTATAGTTGCCCGTGTTTACTTTCACGATTTGTGTTTTTCCCCACTCTGCCCCCTCCGTTATTTTTCACACTCTGCGCATTTTTGTTTTAATTGAGTTCTTTCAGGTTTGTGTTTTGTGGCTGCCAGTAAGCAGATGAATCTCAAGGTTGTAAAATTTATACATACTTTGATAATAAATGTAATGAACTTTGAACTTTGTACTTTATTTAAAGAAGAGGTTGACGGGTTCTTGATTAGTCAGGGCGTCAAAGGTTAGGAGGAGAAAGTGGGAGAATGGAGTTGAGAGGAATAACAAATCGGCCATTATGGAATGTCAGAGCAGACTTGATGGGCCGAATGGCCTAATTCTGCTTCCATGTTTATGATCTTACGTTCTGAGTATCATTTTTACCTGCAGTCTATCTTTTGCACAATGCACTTTTGTTCAGTCTTTCTCAGTTTATAGAAAAACATAGAAACATAGAAAGCCTACAGCTTAATACGGCCCTTCGGCCCACAAAGTTTTGCCGAACATGTCCCTATCTTAGAAATTACTAGGCTTACCTATAGCCTTCTATTTTACTAAGCTCCATGTATCTATCTGTAAGCCTCTAAAAAGACCCTATCGTATCCACCTCCACCACCGTTGCCAGCAACCCATTCCACGCACTCACCACTCTCTGAGTAAAAGACTTACCCCTGACATCTCCTCTGTACCTACTCCACAGCACCTTAAACCTGTTTCCTCATGTGGCAACCATTTCAGCCCTGGGAAATAGCTTCTGACACGATCAATGCCTCTCATCATCTTATACACCTCTATCAGGTCACCTCTCATCCTCCGTCGCTCAAGGAGAAAAGACCGAGTTCACTCAACCTATTCCCATAAGACATGCTCCTCAATCCAGGCAACATCCTTGTACATCTCCTCTGCACCCTTTCTATGGCTTCCACATCCTTCCTGTAATGAGGCGACCAGACCTCCGTGGGGTCTGATCAGGGACCTATATAGCTGCAACATTACTTCTCCACTCCTAAATTCAATTCCAAGATTGATGAAGACCTTCTTAACCACAGAGTCAACCTGCGCAGCTGCTTTGAGCATCCTATGGACTTGGACCCCAAGATCTCTCTGATCCTCCACACTGCCAAGAGCCTTACCATTAATACTATATTCTGCCATCATATTTGACCTACCAAAATGAGGCACTTCACACTTCTCTGGGTTGAACTCCATCTGCCACTTCTCAGCCCAATTTTGCATACTGTCAATGTCCCTCTGACAGCCCACCACAACACCTCCAACCTTTGTGTCATCAGCAAACTTACTAACCCATCCTTCCACTTCCTCATCCAGGTCATTTATAAAATGAAAATGAAAATTTATAAATGTATAAAAATCACGAAGAGTAAGGGTCCCAGAACAGATCCCTGAGGCACTCCACTGGTGACCGACCTCCATGCAGAATAAGACCCATCTACAACCACTCTTTACCTTCTGTGGGCAAGCCAGTTCTGGATCCTCAAAGCAATGTCCCCTTGGATCCCATGCCTCCTTATTTTCTCAATAAGCCTTGCATGGGGTACCTTATTAAGTGCCTTGCTGAAATCCATACACACTACATCTACTGCTCTTCCTTCATCAATGTGTTTAGTCACATCCTCAAAAAATTCAATCAGGCTCGTAATGCACGACCTGCCCTTAATAAAGCCATGCTGACTATTCCTAATCATATTATACCTCTGAAAGTATTCATAACTCCTGCCTCTCAGGATCTTCTCCATCAACTTACCAACCACTGAAGTAAGACTCACCGGTCTATAATTTCCTGGGCTATCTCTACTCCCTGTCTTGAATAAAGGAACGACATTCACAACCCTCCAATCCCCCGGAACCTCTCCAGTCCCCATTGATGATGCAAAGATCATCGCCAGAGGCTCAGCAATCTCCTGCCTCCCACAGTAGCCTGGGGTACATTTCGTCCAGTCCTGTCGACTTATCCAACTGGATGCTTTCCAAAAGCTCCAGCACATTCTCTTTCTTAATATCTACATGCTCAAGCTTTTCAGTCTGCTGCAAGTCATCACTACAATCACTAAGCTCCCTTTCCATAGTGAATACTGAAGTAAAGTATTCTTTAAGTACCTCTGCTATTTCCTCCGGTTCCATACACACTTTCCCACTGTCGCACTTGACAGATCCAATTCATTCACGTCTTATCCTCTTGCACTTCACATACTTGTAGAATGCCTTGGGGTTTTCCTTAATCCTGCCCGCCAAGGCCTTCTCATGGCCCCTTCTGGCTCTCCTAATTTCCTTCTTAAGCTCCTTCCTAGTAGCCTTATGATCTTCTAGATCTCTAACATTGCCGAGCTCTCTGAACCTTTTGTAAGCTTTTCTTTTCTTCTTGACTAGATTTATTACAGCCTCTGTACACCACGGTTCCTATACCCTACCATAACTCCCCTGTCTCGTTGGAACGTACCTATACCGAACTCTGCACAAATATCCCCAAATATTTGCCACATTTCTTCCGTAATTTTCCCTGAGAACATCTGTTTCCAATTTAAGCCTCCAATTTCCTACCTGATAGCCTCATAATTCCCTTTATTCCAATTAAACACTTCTCTAACTTGTCTGTTCTTCTCTCTCTCCAATGCTATCGTAAAGGAGATAGAATTATGATCATTGTCTCCAAAATGCTCTCCCACTGAGAGATCTGACCAGGTTCATTTCCCAATACCAACTCAAGTACAACCTCTCCTCTTGTAGGCTTATCTACATACTGTGTCAAGAAACCTTCCTGAACACACCTAACAAACTCCACCCCATCTAAACCCCTCGCTCTAAGAAGATGCCAATCGATATTTGGGAAATTAACATCTCCCATCATGACAAACCTGTTATTAACTTCCCAGGATCTGTTTCCTTATCTGCTCCTCGATATCCCTGTTACTATTGGGTGGCCTATAAAATATACCCAGTAAAGTTATTGACCACTTCCTGATCCTAACTTCGACCCACAGAGACTCTGTAGACAATCCCTCTATGGCGTCCACCTTTTCTGCAGCTGAAACACTATCTCTGATCAACAGTGCCATGCCCTCACCTCTTTTGCCTCCCTCCCTGTCCTTTCTGAACCTGGCACTTGAAGTAACCATTCCTGTCCCTGAACCATCCAAGTCTCTGTAATGGCCACCACGTCATATCTCCAAGTACCGATCCACGCGCTAAGCTCATCTGCTTTGTTCACAACACTCCTTGCATTAAAATAGAGACATCTCAAGGCTTTGGTCTGAGCGCCTTCCTTCTCTATCACCTGCCTATCTTCCCTCTCGCACTGTCTACAAGCTTTCTTTGTTTGTGAGCTAACCTCCTCTTCCCCAGTCTCCTCATTTCGGTTCCCATCCCCAACAATTCTAGTTTAAACTCTCCCCAGTAGCCGTAGCAAACCTCCCCACCAGGATATTGGTTCCCATGGGATTCTGTCCTTTTCGTACAGGTCATTCCTGACCCAAAATAGGTCCCAATGATGCAGAAATATGAATCCCTGCCCTCTGCTCCAAACCCTCTGCCATTCATTTATCCTTCACCTCATTCTATACCTATTCTCACTGTCACGTGGCACAGGCAGTAATCCCGATATTACTACATTTGCGGTCCTGTTTCTCATCTTCCCCTAACTCCCTGTAGTCTTTTTTTCAGAACTTCTTCCCTTTTCTTACCTATGTCATTGGTACCAACATGTAAACACGACCTCTGGCTGTTCTCCCTCCCACCACAGGATATCTTGGACGCGATCCAAAACATTCCGGACTCTAGCGTCTGGGAGGCAAACTACCATCCGGATTTCTTTCCTGCGTCCACAGAATCGCCTGTCTGACCCCCTGACTATAGAATCCCCTATCACTACTGCCTTCCTCTTCCTTTCTCTACCCTTCTGAGCCACAGGGCCAGACTCTGTGCCAGAAGCACGGCCACTGTCGCTTCCTCCAGGTAGGCTGTCTCCCCAGCAGTACTCAAACAGGAGTACTTATTGTCAAGGGGTAAAGCCACAGAGGTACTCTCTAGTACTTGACTCTTCCCCTTCCCCCTCCTGACTGTGACCCACTTGTCCGTCTCCCATGGCCCCGGTGTGACTACCTGCCTATAACTCCTCTCTATCACCTCCTCACTCTCCCTGACTAGGCGAAGGTCCATCGAGCTGCATCTCCAGTTACCTAACTCGGTCCCTCGGGAGCTGCAGCTAGACACACCTGGTGCAGATATGGCCGTCCAGGATGCTGGGAGACTCCAGGACTTCCTACATCTGACCCCGAGCACAGAAAACTGGCCTCACACACATATTCCCAACTCGCCTCGTCCCGTTACCGCCCAAGCCCGTTGAGCCAAAGCCCTATCACTCTGCTACCTCTCACTCCGCTGCCCGTTGGCTACGGCTGCCTTCTTTTAAAACCTTTCGCGCTCAATTGGCTGACGTCACGCTCCTGCGCAGTCTCGCCTCTCTTTAACCTGAGTAGTAAAACATGTATTATTTTACGTGCAATTCTAATTTATTTCTTTTATCCCCGTAAATGCCTGCAAAAAACGAGGCAAAGTAGTATATGGCAACTTATGCGTTCTTTGATAATAAATTTACTTTGAACCAGGTTCGATTCTGACCTCTTCCACTGTCTGCGCCTTTTCGAGTGCTCCCGTGCTGCACTACAGCTGAGTTCAGTGTTAAGCGTCACGTGTTTCACCGCCCGAGGGTGAGACCCAGATCCTGGGATCGCCATCCGCACATTTTCTCAGGCACTCTCTGTTCGACCGTTGCCTTCTCATCCTCCTTCATCCCAGAGTATCAGTTCCTGCCCCTTTCGCTGAAGTGCTTTGAATCACTTCCACCGACACAGACCAAACTACTCATTCAAGTTCCCAGTTCCCCAGATATCGCAGCTCCCTCTCCCCTCCCCCCAGCCTACTCAGTCTGAGTACTGCCGACTCAGCAAGCTTCCACTGAGAATCTACCGAGGGCAAAACGTATTGATGCCATCACAAAGGCACGCTAACGCCTCAACTGTATTTGGAGTTTGTGACGTCATTAAAGATACTAGCTTTTTTTTTACAAATTTACGGTGGAGAGGCTTTTACATTTGAACCTGGTATGGAGGCTTCAGTGCAGATGATCGCAATAGTCTGCGAGGCCTCAGCCAGTTCCATCACAACGGAGAACATCCTGAACACGACCAACCAGAGGCAGATACTGGGAGATCAGGCCATCTAAGGGGGCAAGTACACCACTGCCTTTTTCAAGGAGGTTATCAGGGAGAGTGGGAGTTGAGTCGGGCGAGGGTCGTTGGTTGGCTATGGTGACGGAGGACACTGACGTCTCAGGGGTAGCTTGCAAAGCACTGGATGATTTCTTTGTTGGGCAGCACCTGGAGAGGGGAATGGAAATCGGACAGTGGTGAATCTTGCTCTGGTGAAGGTGAAGGGTCACGACCCTGTGCGGTGTTCCAGATCGCAGCATCTGCAGCTTGTTTCGACTGATGTCAGTGGAGAGTTCTGACTCCCTTCACACTTTGCTGTTACAATTGGATAGAAGCTTCGAAGAAGATGTTTGGCACACTTGCATTTGTCGGTCAGGAGCTGCACAAGACGTTGGCGAGACTGCACTCGGGGGGTCTGCGTGGAGTTCTGCTCGCCCCGTCACAGGAAGTGTGGATTAAGCTGGAGAGGTGCAGGGAAGATTCACCAGCGCGTTGCCGGAGCTTGAGGGTTAAATTGTAGAGCGCAGCACAGGAACAGCACAGTTGGGGCCCTTCAACCTACGATAAAGTGCTGACCTTTTAAACTACTCTGCAGCGAACGCCAACTCTCTGGCCCTACACTCACCGGCACAGCATCGATATTTACGTTGTTTATTGACCCAAGCTCTACTTTCAATATTATTATTGCAAGTGACTTCATCACCGAACTTCAGACTCTAGGAGTTAATGCCTCCTTTTGGATCTGGATCCATGACTTCGTCACCGGCTTCCGATAATCATTAAGAATAGGCAGCAGCAACTCCACGATATTCTGATCACTGATGCTCAGACCCCCTAATCTACCCCCTGTACACTCATTACCGCATGTCCAGATTCTGTTCTGACTCCACGTACAAGTTTGCACATGATATCATCATAGTGGATCTTACTAAAATAGCAAAGAGACATCAATTGCAGGGAAGAGATAAAGAGCCAAATGACGTGTAGTCATGGCAACAAGCTTTCCTTCAGTGTTAGCAAAACACAAGAGCCGGCCATTGACTTCAGGAAGGAAGGGGCACGCTCTTATATGTGTGATTGTTGCTGAGGTCCAGAGGGTTGAGAGCTTCAAGTTCCTCAGAGATAACATCACCGAACCATGTAGATATCACGTCCAAGAAAGTAGGGCGTCACGGTAGCGTAGTGGCTACCACAGCGCTTTATAGCACCGGTGAGCCAGGTTCAATTCCCGCCGTGACCGCGTGGGTTTCCTCCGGGCGCTCCGGTTTCTGCCCGCAGTGCAAAGACTTACCGGTTGGTCGGATTATTGGTCATTGTAAACTGTCCCGTGATTAGGCTCGGATTAAATTGGGGGATGCTGAGTAGCGTGGCTCGGGCCTATTTCACGCTGTATCTCAATAAATAAATAAATAAATAAATCAATGGATAAATAAAGAAAATTTAAGAAAAGCACACGAAAATGCTTGTACTTTCTCAGGAGGCTATAAAATCGGTATTGTCGCTGTTGACTCTTAACGACGTTTATCGATAGATTTTGCATTCTGCACATAACAGCCATAAACCGCAGAGTTGTGGACACAGCTCAGCACATCACGGAAACCAGTCTCGTCTCCGTTACTCGGCAAAGCAGCCAGAATACTCAAAGACCTCTCCCACCTTGGACATTCTCTCTTTTCTCCCCTCTCGTCGGGCAGAAGCTACACACGCCTGAAAGCACATTGCACCAGCCCCCCGACCTCTCCTTATAGCCGATGCCTCTAATGCAGAGGGCGTCGTGGTCAAACTCTTTTGCACCCTCTCCGACCCCCCCCTCCCCGCCCCGCCCCGCCCCCACACCGTCCTGTAATGAGTCGTCCGGAAGGGTGCACAGTACTCAGACTGTGGTCTGACCGCGTTCTATACAGTTGCAACATGACTTTCGGACTCTTGTGCTTCGGCAATGAAGGCAAGCCTTCTTTAGCACCGATCTACATGTGTGACCACTCTCTGCATGTGTTGGAGGTAGATTCCGATTGCCCTCTGTAGGTCCCCTAACATTTGACCCTCCAAAGTGCAAGACACTTTCTCTCACACACTCACACACTCTCTCACATAATCTCTGTCTCATTGACTCTCTCTCTCTCTCACTCTGGGTCCATCATCTCCTCCCTCATAGACAATAGACAGTAGGTGCAGGAATAGGCCACTCGGCCCTTCTAGCCAGCACCGCCATTCACTGTGATCATGGCTGATCATCCACAATCAGTACCCCGTTCCTGCCTTCTCCCCATATCCCTTGACTCCACTATCTTTAAGAGTTCTATCTAACTCTTTCTAGAAAGCTTCCAGAGTTTTGGCCTCCACTGCCTTCTGAGGCAGAGCATTCCACAGATCCACAACTCTCTGGGTGAAAAAGTTTTTCCTCAACTCCGTTCTAAATGGCCTACCCCCTATTCTTAAACTGTGGCCTCTGGGTCTGGACTCCCCCAACATCGGGAACATGTTTCCTGCCTGTAGTGTACCCAATCCCTTAAAAATCTTATATGTTTCAATCAGATCCCCTCTCATCCTTCTAAATTCCAGTGTATGCAAGCCCAGTCGCTCCAATCTTTCAACATATGACAGTCTCGCCATCCCGGGAATTAACCTCGCGAACCTACGCTGCACTCCCTCAATAGCAAGAATGTCCTTCCTCAAATTTGGAGACCAAAACTACACACAGTACTCCAGGTGTGGTCTCACCAGGGTCCTGTACAACTGCAGAAGGACCTCTTTGCTCCTATACTCAACTCCCTTTGTTATGAAGGCCAGCATGCCATTAGCTTTCTTCACTGCCTGCTGTACCTGCATGCTTACTTTCAGAGACTGATGAACAAGGACACCTAGATCTCGTTGTACTTCCCCTTTTCCTAACTTGACACCATTCAGATAGTAATCTGCATTCCTGTTCTTGTCACCAAAGTGGATAACTTCACATTTATCCACATTAAACTGCATCTGCCATGCATCTGCCCATTCACCCAACCTGTCCAAATCACCCTGCATTCTCATAACATCCTCCTCACATTCCAAACTGCTACCCAGCTTTGTGTCATCTGCAAATTTGCTAATGTTACTTTTAATCCCTTCATCTAAATCATTAATGTATACTGTATTGTAAATAGCTGTGTTACCAGAACAGAGCCTTGCGGTACCCAACTTATCACTGTTTACCATTCTGAAAGGGACCCGTAAATCCCTATTCTTTGTTTCCTGTCTGCCAACCAACTTTCTATCCATGTCAGTACCCTACCTCCAATACCATGAGCTCTAATTTTGCCCACTGGTCTCCTATATGGGACCTTATCGAAGGCTTTCTAAAAGTCCAGGTACACTACATCCACTGGCTCTCCCTTGTCCATTTTCATAGTTACATCCTCAAAAAATTCCAGGAGATTAATCAAGCATGATTTCCCCTTCGTAAGTTCATGCTGACTTGGATCGATCCTGTTACTGCTATCCAAATGTGCCACCATTTCATCTTTTATATAATTGACTCCAGCATCTTCCCCACCACTGATGTCAGGCTAACTGGTCTATGATTCCCTGTTTTCTCTCTCCCTCCTTTCTTAAAAAGTGGGATAACATTAGCTTCCCTCCAATCCTCAGAAACTGATCCTGAATCTATGGAACATTGGAAAATGATACCAATGCTTCCACGATTTCTAGAGCCACTTCCTTAAGTACCCTGGGATGCAGACCATCAGGCCCTGGGGATTTATCAGCCTTCAGTCCCATCAGTCTACCCAACACCATTTTCTGCCTAATGTGAATTTCCTTCAGTTCCTCCGTTACCCTAGGTCCTCTGGCCACGATGACATCTGGGAGATTGTTTGTGTCTTCCCTAATGAAGACAGATCCAAAGTACATGTTCAACTCGTCCGCCATTTCTTTGTACCCCTTAATAAATTCTCCCGTTTCTGTCTTCAAGGGCCCAACTTTGGTCTTAACTAATTTTTCCCTTTTCACATACCTAAACAAGCGTTTACTATCCTCCATTCTATTCTTGGTTAGCTTACGAAGAATTGGCAAGCTCAAAGCTCTGCTGTTTGTTCCACTTCCTTTTCTGGTGAGAGATGTGACTGTTTGCACTCTCTGATCTTCCAGAGTGTCAATTTAAAGACGGGCCGAGGAGGGGTAAACACAGACACACTAACACAAAGACACTCACATCGACATACACACTGACATGCAGACACGCTGTCTCACATTCACAGCCATGCAGTCAGTCATATGCACACTCATTCACACACACATCCACAGATACCTACTCTGTCTCACGCACACTCACTCAGAGATACATGCATACACACACACACACACACACACACACACACACACACACACACACACACACACACACACACACACACACACACACACACACACACACACACACACACACACACACACCTTCCGCAGCACAAAGTACACTGCAGATGCTGGGGTCAAGGCAACACACACAACACGCTGGAGGAACTCAACAGGTCGGGCAGCATTGGATGCTCTGCCATTCAGTAAGATCATGGCTGATCTGGCTATGGACTCACCTCCACCTTTCCCTCATAACCCTTACATCCCTTATTATGCAAAAATCAATCCAACCTTTTTTTTTCAAAGTGACAATGGATCTCTATAAAGTGATCCAAGTCAACTGCAAATATAAAACACAAAACGGTTGATTGCATAAGTAATGTAATATCCCTTTAATATGACACACCAAATCACCACTGGTGCAGCCAATTGGTTTTAGAAGTCACATGATTAGTTAAATGAACATCTGGTTTTTGGAGATCTGTGTGCAGTCAAAGTTCAACTGCTGGTGAGTCAATATCCTGGCAAAAACTACACCAAGAAGACAAAAGAACACTCCAAGCAGTTCTGTGAAAAGTTTATTAAAAAGCACAATAAAATTTCCAAGTCACCGAGTATCCCTTGGAGTACAGTTAATTCAATCATCAAGAAATGGAAAGAATATGGCGCAGCTGTAAATCTGCGTAGAGAAGGCCGTCCTCAAAAACTGAGTGACTGTGCAAGAAGGGGACCAGTGAGGGAGGCCACCAAGAGTCCTCAGGAGGAGATACAAGCTTCAGTGGGTGAGAGGGGAGAGACTGGGTGCTTGACCAGTCGCGGCTTTATGGGAGAGTGGCAAAGAGAAGCCACATTTTGGAAAAAACTCTCATGAAAACTTGACTAGAGATTTCCAGAAGGAACGTAGGAAACTCTGAAGTCAGCTGGAAGAAGATTCAATGATCTGATGAAACCAAAACTGAATGTTTTGCCCATCAGAATCAATGCTGAGCTTGGCACAACATCAAGTACACACCATCCCTATAGTGGAGCGTGGTGGTGGCTGCATCGTGCGGTGGGGATGCGTCACTGCAGCAGGCCCTGGAGGGCTTGTGAAGGTAGAGGGTAAAATGAATGCAGCAAAACCAGGAAGTCTGGAAGGCTTGTGAAGGGAGGGGGTAAAATGAATGCAGCAAAACCAGGAAGTCTGGAAGGCTTGTGAAGGGAGGGGGTAAAATGAATGCAGCAAAACCAGGAAGTCTGGAAGGCTTGTGAAGGGAGGGGGTAAAATGAATGCAGCAAAACCAGGAAGTCTGGAAGGCTTGTGAAGGGAGGGGGTAAAATGAATGCAGCAAAACCAGGAAGTCTGGAAGGGTTGTGAAGGGAGGGGGTAAAATGAATGCAGCAAAACCAGGAAGTCTGGAAGGGTTGTGAAGGGAGGGGGTAAAATGAATGCAGCAAAACCTGAGGCAGTCTGGAAGGCTTGTGAAGGGAGGGGGTAAAATGAATGCAGCAAAACCAGGAAGTCTGGAAGGGTTGTGAAGGGAGGGGGTAAAATGAATGCAGCAAAACCTGAGGCAGTCTGGAAGGCTTGTGAAGGGAGGGGGAAAAATGAATGCAGCAAAACCTGAGGCAGTCTGGAAGGCTTGTGAAGGGAGGGGGTAAAATGAATGCAGCAAAACCTGAGGCAGTCTGGAAGGCTTGTGAAGGGAGGGGGTAAAATGAATGCAGCAAAACCTGAGGCAGTCTGGAAGGCTTGTGAAGGGAGGGGGTAAAATGAATGCAGCAAAACCTGAGGCAGTCTGGAAGGCTTGAGAAGTTCGCAGCAGAAAACAGAACAGCACAATGCAGCGCAACACCACACAATAGAATACTACACAGCAGCACAACACAGAACAACACAACAGAGCACAACACAGCACAACACAACACATACAACACAGCACAACACAACACAGCACAACACTACACATACAACACAGCACAGCACAGCACAACACAACACAACACAACACAACAAAGCACAGCACAACACACAACACAACACATCAAAGCACAGCACAACACTACACAATAGAACACAACACAGCACAACACAACACAACAAAGCACAGCACAACACAACAAAGCACAGCACAACACAACACAACACAGCACAGCACAACACAACAAAGCACAGCACAACACAACACAACACAACACAGCACAACACTACACAATACAACACAATACAGCACAGCACAACATGACACAGTAGAACACAACACAGCACAGCACAACACAGCAGAACACGACACAATACAACACAACACAGCACAACACTACACAACAGCACAACACAGAACACAACATAGCACAACACAGCACAACACTACACAATACAACACAACACAGCACAACACTACACAACAGCACAACACAGAACACAACACAGCACAACACAGCACAACACTACACAATACAACACAGCACAACACAGCACAACACAACATGACACAATACAACACAACACAGCACAGCACAACATGACACACCAGAACACAACACAGCACAACACAGCAGAACACATCACAACACAGCACAGCAGAACATAACACAGCACAACACTACACAATACAACACAACACAGCACAACACAACACAACACAACACAGCACAACACTACACAATAGAACACAACACAGCACAACACAACACAACACAGCACAACACAGCACAACACAACACTACACAATACAACAGAACACAGCACAACACTACACAACACAACACAGCACAACACTACACAATACAACAGAACAGAGCACAGCACAACACAACACAGCACAACACTATACAATACAACACAACACAGCACAACACAACACAGCACAGCACAACACAACACAGCACAACACTACACAATACAACACAACACAGCACAGCACAACACAACACGACACAACACAACAGAACACAGCACAGCACAGCAGAACACATCACAACACAGCACAGCACAACACAGCACAACACTACACAATACAACACAACACACCACAACACTACACAATACAACACAACACAGCACAGCACAACACAACACCGCACAACACTACACAATACAACACAACACAACACAACACTACACAATACAACACAACACAGCACAGCACAACACAGCACAACACTACACAATACAACAGAACACAGCACAGCACAACACAACACAGTACAACACTACACAATACAACACAACACAGCACAGCACAACACAACACAGCACAACACTACACAATACAACACAGCACAGCACAGCACAACACAACACAGCACAACACAGCACAGCACAACACAACACAACACAGCACAACACAACACTACACTACACAATACAACACAACACAGCACAGCACAACACAACACAGCACAACACGACACAACACAACAGAACACAGCACAGCACAGCAGAACACATCACAACACAACACAGCACAACACAACACAGCACAACACAACACAGCACAACACTACACAATACAACACAACACAGCACAACACAACACAACACAGCACAACACCGCACAACACAACACAACACAACACAGCACAACACAACGCAACACTACACAATGCAACACAACACAGCACAACACTACACAATACAACACAACACAGCACAGCACAACACAGCACAACACTACACAATACAACAGAACACAGCACAGCACAACACAACACAGCACAACACTACACAATGCAACACAGCACAGCACAACACAACACAACACAGCACAACACTGCACAACACAACACAACACAACACAACACAACACAACACAACACAACACTACACTACACAATACAACACAACACAGCACAGCACAACACAGCACAACACTACACAATACAACAGAACACAGCACAGCACAACACAACACAGCACAACACTACACAATACAACACAGCACAGCACAGCACAACACAACACAGCACAACACAGCACAGCACAACACAACACAACACAGCACAACACAACACTACACTACACAATACAACACAACACAGCACAGCACAACACAACACAGCACAACACGACACAACACAACAGAACACAGCACAGCACAGCAGAACACATCACAACACAACACAGCACAACACAACACAGCACAACACAACACAGCACAACACTACACAATACAACACAACACAGCACAGCACAGCACAACACAGCACAACACAGCACAACACAACACAGCACAACACAACACAACACAGCACAACACCGCACAACACAACACAACACAACACAGCACAACACAACGCAACACTACACAATGCAGCACAACACAGCACAACACTACACAATACAACACAACACAACACTACACTACACAATACAACACAACACAGCACAGCACAGCAGAACACATCACATCACAACACAGCACAGCACAACACAGCACAACACTACACAATACAACACAACACACCACAACACTACACAATACATCACAACACAGCACAGCACAACACAACACAGCACAACACTACACAATACAACAGAACACAGCACAGCACAACACAACACAGCACAACACTACACAATACAACAGAACACAGCACAGCACAACACAACACAGCACAACACTACACAATACAACACAACACAGCAGAGCACAACACAGCACAACGCTACACAACACTACACAATACAACACAACACACCACAACACTACACAATACATCACAACACAGCACAGCACAACACAACACAGCACAACACTACACAATGCAACAGAACACAGCACAACACTACACAACACAACACAACACAATACAACACAACACACCACAACACTACACAATACATCACAACACAGCTCAGCACAACACAACACAGCACAACACAACACAGCACAACACTACACCGCACAACACTACACAATACAACACAGCACAGCACAACACAACACAACACAGCACAACACAGCACAACACAACACAACACAACACAAAACGTCGACAAGCCTCTCCCTGTAGATGCTGCCTGGCCTGCTGCATTCCACCAGCATTTTGGGTTTGTTGCTTGAATTTCCAGCATCTGCAGATTTCCTCGCGTTTGCCTTTCAGCAGACCCCTCTTCCTTTGGTTCAGGGGGAGTGCTCACGCAATACTCAGTGTGTATGGAAGATGGTGGCATTTGCTTGAAGAGTACCGACTCTTACTGAACAGCATTACTCTCAAACAGAAAAGGAGACGCCTGCCCTCGTGTGGGTTTGTGAACGCTTCAGCCAATACTCAACAGGCACCAAACCCCTACTCGAATCAGACCAGAAGCCACTTGTCAGCCTTCTCTGCTCGAAAATCTTGAACAACTTACCTCCAAGCTGCAAAGTCTCAGAATAAGGCTTATGATTTACTGTTATGATACTGAAGATGTCCCTGGCAAATTTTTCACAACACCAGACACTCTGTCGAGGACGCCATGCAAAAACGAATGGATGGAAGCTAACTCCGCCCTCATGGAAGACAACGATTACTACTTTGCTCAGGTAGGTGAAAGCTTTCCTGCATCATACAGTAAACTGGACGAAATTTGAGCTGAGTTGAAAAAACACCAAAATTGTAGCAAGTCAAGCGATACTGTGAGTATGGATGGCCAGCTGTTGCAAAGGGAGCTCACGAACTCACTACTCATGAAGGCTGAGGTGTCCAAGCTGTCCTCTACATCCTCAGCTACACCTGAAAGCTGTATTCGCTCGCCATGGAATACCAGAGGCACTTGTGTCAGACACGGTCCACAATTCAGCTGCTCAGGATTCAAGGCCTTTGTTAGGACCCATGACTTCAAACAACGGAAAAGCCCAGAGTACCACTAGCAAAATGAGAAGTGGAAAGAGCGGTGCAACGTTTGTTAAAATCCTCCCATTGAAGGCAAAAGACCCCTACAAACCATTGCTAGCTTATCTCTCCACACTTCCGGTCAAGACAATATCCTCATAATTCCATTCTGCGCCCTACCCAGAAAGTTTTTCCTTGAAGCGATGGAGGATGAGAGGTGACCTGATAGAGGTGTATAAGATGTTGAGAGGCGTTGATCATGTCAGAAGCTCCCTCCACACTGTCCCGTCACTCCTTCCTCGTCCTTCCTCCTCATTGACACTACATTCACACATTCACACTACAGACATTCCATGTCTTATGAGAATAGGCTGAGAGAACTTGGCGTTTCTCCTTGGAGTGACGGAGGATGAGAGGTGACCTGATAGAGGTGTATAAGATGGTGAGAGGCGTTGATCATGTGGATAGTCAGAGGCTTTTTCCCGGGGCTGAACTGGCTGCCACAAGAGGCCACAAGTTTAAGGTGCTGGGGAGTAGGGACAAAGGAGATGTCAGGGGTAAGTTTTTTACTCAGGGAGTGGTGAGTGCGTGGAATGGGCTGCCGGCAATGGTGGTGGATGCGGATACGATAGGGTCTTTTAAGAGACTCCTGGAATGGTACATGGAGTTTAGTGAAATAGAGGGCTATGGGTACCCCTAGGTAATTTCTAAGGTAAGGACATGTTCGGCACAGCTTTGTGAGCCGAAGGGCCTGTATTGTACTGTAGGTTTCCTATGTTTCTGTGCTTTATATGAAAGTAGACAGGGTGGCGAAGAAAGTGTTTGTCGCTGAACTTCATCAACCAGAGCACTGGAGTTAGGAGTTGGGACGTCAAGATGCTGCCGAGGCCTCATTTGGTGTGTTGTGTGGAATTCCACTCGCCCAGCTCCACTGAAACAGCTGTTATCATTTTCCTTGGGGCGAAGTCTCTAAAACTTACATTTAAGTTAACGGGGGAAGGTTAAGGGAATGGATGAATTGGTTCATTACTATCACTTGCCTCGCATGCCGTTCATGCAGTTCAATTCATCACGCCGAGCACCGAGATACAACGTTAGTGTTACAGTTACAGAGGAAGGGGAGTGCAGACAGACAATACGATACAAAGGTCCTGAGGAGTTAGATTACAGGTTGAGAGCCGTCGTATCGTACAAAGGACCATTCAATAGTCTTATAGCAACCGGACAGAAGCTTTCCTGTATTCTGATGAGACGTGCTTTCAGGCTTTTGTATGTTTTGGCCATTAGGCGGGGTGGAGGGGCAGTTTGGGGTAGTAGGGATAGAGAATGGAGGAGGGAGATTTTATTAAGTACATGGATGGGAGCAGTATCGAGGGGCCAAGGTGCAGGTCCGGCTCGGATAGGCTAGATGGGCACGGTCATCAGAATCTGTGCGGTAGCGGTATATGACACTATATGCGAAGCGAGATGTTTTACCTAGAGAGTGGTGGCTGTCTGGAATGCCCTGTCAGGGGTGGTGCTAGAAGTAGATGCGATAGAGGCGTCCATGGGGCTCTTAGATAGGTAGGCACATGGATGTGCAGAGTATGGAAGGATATAGAACGTAGGCAGAAGTTGGCCGTTTGATTACTGTTAATTAACTCGGCACAGCGCCATGGGTGGGAGGACCTGTTCTTGTGTTCTGCTGCTCGGCCCAGCCTTCTTTGATCTTCTTGATCACTTCTGCCCAAAAGCTCCAGCAAGTCTGTGGGTCGCAGGTCCGATCCCGACCACTGCCTCTGTCCGTGTGTGGAGTACGCACCTTCTCCCTGTAACGGTGTCAGTCTCATCAGAGAGTTCCGCTTCCCTTCCACATTCCAACGACATTATGCTGAGGAGTTTAATGCTGAGAAGTGTGAGGTTCTACATTTTGGCAGGAATAATCCAAATAGAGCATACAGAGTAAATGGTAGAGCATTGAGGAATGCAGAGGAACAGAGAGATCTAGGAATAACAGTGCATAGTTCCCTGAAGGTGGAGTCTCATGTAGATAGGGTGGTGAAGAAGGCTTTTGGAACGCTGGCCTTTATAAATCAAAGCATTGAGTACAGAAGTTGGGATGTAATGTTAAAATTGTACAAGGCGTTGGTAAGGCCAAATTTAGAATATTGTGTGCAGTTCTGGTCACCGAATTATAGGAAAGATATCAATAAATTAGAGAGAGTGCAGAGACGATTTACTAGGATGTTACCTGGGTTTCAGCAATTAAGTTACAGAGAAAGGTTGAACAAGTTAGGTCTCTATTCATTGGAGCGTAGAAGGTTGAGGGGGGATTTGATCGAGGTATTTAAAATTTTGAGAGGGATAGATAGAGTTGACGTGAATAGGCTGTTTCCATTGAGAGTAGGGGAGATTCAAACGAGAGGACATGATTTGAGAGTTAGGGGGCAGAAGTTTAAGGGAAACACGAGGGGGTATTTCTTTACTCAGAGAGTGATAGCTGTGTGGAATGAGCTTCCTGTAGAAGTAGTAGAGGCCAGTTCAGTTGTGTCATTTAAGGTAAAATTGGATAGGTATATGGACAGGAAAGGAGTGGAGGGTTATGGGCTGAGTGCGGGTAGGTGGGACTAGGTGAGATTAAGAGTTCGGCACGGACTAGGAGGGCCGAGATGGCCTGTTTCCGTGCTGTAATTGTTATATGGTTATTCGGGGCGGGTGGATGGGTGTGTGTGTGTGTGTGTGTGTGTGTGTGTGTGTGTGTGTGAGAGAGAGAGAGAGAGAGAGAGAGAGAGAGAGAGAGAGAGAGGAGAGAGAGAGAGAGAGAGAGAGAGAGAGAGAGAGAGAGAGAGAGAGAGAGAGAGAGAGAGAGAGAGAGAGAGAGAGAGAGAGAGAGAGAGAGAGAGAGAGAGAGAGAGAGAGAGAGAGAGAGAGAGAAGAATCTGGTGCTGGGAGGACAGGCCCATTTACATTCCGACATGTTAGCCCATGGCCGCGATGGGGCCACACTCAGGGCGGAGGAGCAACACCTTATATTCCGTCTGGGTAGCCCCCAACCTGCTGGCATGAACATCGATTTCTCGAAGTTGTGGTAATTGCACTGACACCCCTTCTTCATCTTTCCCCATTCCCATTTCCTTCTTTCACCTTCTCTCTTTATCCAGTAGTCCCCAACTACCGGGCCGTAAAGCATGTGCCACCGTGCCGCGAGGAAACGATACGAGTCAGCTGCACCTTTCCTCATTCCCTGTCACGCCCACTGTTGAACTTGAACGCACGCGAGGTCATCGGTCGCCGAAACGCAGTGACACCCTCGCGCCAGGCCGGCGGGAAGTGCCGATGCTACCGGCCTGGAGCGCCGCCTCTAAACCTGTTTAGCACGCCGAATGTTCGTGCGGAACCCGGTGCTAGAATATTCGCAGACGACCTAATTCGGGCTCAGGGTTTCGTAAGTACCAGAGCAGCTACCTCGCTGTGATCTACTGAAAGTCATCCCTCGAGACAAACTTTTGTCGGCCGATAGATCCTACCTACCTACGGGGGGTGGGGGGCTCGAACTCCTCGGTCGGCCGGTCGCTCTGTCCGGACTGCCACTGCCACGGCCCCGGCACGGGGACCTCCGGACCGTACTTTGTCCCCTCACCCCACCCACGACCAGCCGCACCTGGCCAAGGCATCTGGCGGCGGGCGGGCGGAGGCTGCGGTTCGGGCCGGTTGCTGTCTAATGAGGCAACACTGCTTCGGCACCTTGAGTCCAAGCACCCTGCACTTAAAGACAAACCAGTTGAATATTTTGAGCGAAAAAAAACGTGAGCAAGCGGGACAGAATCAAGTGCTGAGAGCCACGAAAACTAAATTGCGGAATAGACTGAACAGAAGGAACCCCCTTCGAGTATGGCTGTCTCCCATCACCCCTCGATAGGGCTGTCTTGTTGCAGGGACACAAGCCCAGGGCTACACTGGTGTGTAGCAATGATTTTATATGTTCATACAGGAAAATATGCGCTGTGTGTTTAACATTAAATTCGATGGATAAACCCTTTTAGAAACGAAATTGAGCGTATTAGCCACTTATAAGTAACTTCTAGTTGACATCATCTAAATTCCGGTCGTGATTAACACCCCAGCACCCCCCCCCCACCCCCACGTAGGCCGGTCCGCAAGAATACTGTCAATATTAAATCGGTTCGCAGTGCAAAAAAGGTTGGTGACTGCAGTCCTTATCTGTCCGTCACCACCCTCTGGTGTCCTCCGCCCTTTCCTATTTCCATGGCCTTTTGTCCTCTCCTATCAGACTCCATCTTCTCCAGCCCTTTATCTCTTTTACCTATTGACATTCTCGGTCTTTACTTCAACGCCCTCCCCCGGTTTCACCTATCGCCTACTATCTTGTACTTTTTCAGCTCTTCCCCCAACCTCTTATGCCTGAAATCCTCATCTCTTTTTTTCCAATCCCAATGAAGGATGTCGGCCGAAATGTCGACTGTACTCTTCTCCATAGATGCTGTCTGGTTCCTCCAGCATTTTGTGTGTATTACTGTCAATGAAACAGGATCAGGGCAAATGTCTCGATCCCATCTGTGGACAACACCCCCACCTAGCGGTCTTCTCCCGCGATGCAAATTCCTCTCGATCTGTGGAGAACCGCGAGGAGATTCTGTCTGTCACGAGAGACTCTACAGATGTATGATGGAGAGCATTCTCACTGGTCGTATCAGTGCCTGAAACGGGAACTCCAACGCACAGGATAGCGAGAAGCCGCAAGGTTTTGCAGACTCAGTCAGCTACATCACGATGGGTGGAATTCTCAGCGGCATCGAGGACACCATCAAGTGTTGATTGCCCAACAAGGCAATATCACTCACTGACCCTAACCACTTGGGAAGTAACTCCTTCTTGTTACTACCATCGGGGAGGAGGTACAAGACACTGGAGATTCACACTCAGGACCAGCTTCTATTGTGCTATCAGATTTATGAATGGCCTATGAACTTATTATGCTTCACTTGCTCTCCTAGTTCGTAACTTGCAGTTTTTGTCTTGCATGGTTCTGTTTCCGCAAAACATTATTTTTCAGGAGATAACTCAACAGTATAAACCTGATTCTGATTCCTGGTGGGATCCTCCGAGAAGGCCAAGCCCCGCCCGACCGAGACACGGATTGACCCGGGGCCTGAGATCCTTTCGACCACGTTTCCCATGCGCGTCAAACACTTCACGATCTCTGACACTGTCCCGGCGGGATGGAGGGGCTGCAAGACTTTAACTTGTCATCCCCCTCCTCACAACATCTCACACCATTCAAGCACCGAAAGACCACTTGAGGAAGTAAAGGCGCTGGCCAGTCCGGGGGGGGGGGGGGGGTGTGGGCGGAGAGAGCTCAGTAATGTGGTTCAAAGATTCAAAGTACATTTATTATCAAAGTATGTACGCAGTATACAACCCCGAGATTCGTCTTCCCCAAAGACAGCCACGAAACGAAGAAAAACATGGAACCTACTCAAATAAAATTATCACCCCCAAGTGCGCAAAAAATACACTCAAACAGCAACAACAAAATACGAGCGAAAAACACAGAATTTAAAATTCAAAACTGAAAGACTGGAGGCAAAATTCAGTTCAACCCAGTGTTCTTTATCTGCAGGCCAGTCCGGTTCAATGTCGCCCAAAATTGCAACAGATAAAGGAGGGTCGAGAAACCAGAAACACCTCACAACGTGCACTACAGAGACTAAGCCATAACGTGTCGATTAAACTTTGCCCTAGACCGAGGACTCCAGCAGCAAGGGGGAGAGACCATTCGAACACAGGGTCTCCTTCGGAAGTAGCGAGCGAGGGGGGTGGGGGGAGGTAGACCGTCACACGCAGAGACCTTTCGCAGGTAGCGACGAGCGAGAGGCTCGTAGACGGCTGCTAGCCTTCTGCATCGGCCTCCATGGTTTCAATCTTTCACGATGCTTTACTTGTCAGGGTCGGTGAGAAGTGGAGATCCGACCCTGGGCTTCAAGCTTCTTGGCCTCGAGGCTGAACGCCTCACAGGGCCTCCTCGGAGACAGCAAAGCGCCAGATCGCTCAAACGGCCCGAAAACACACTATTAAACTGTAGATCACAGGCGCCAACAGTAGCAGAACCAAATTTGAAAGAAGACGCAAAAGAAGTTAAAGGAACTCGTTTGTAGAACTAGCTGAGGATGTCGCCCTTGATCGGGTGGCAGTGTGAAATAGGAGGAGGATGTTAGGAGAATGCAGAATGACTTGGACGGGTTGGGTGAATGGGCAGATGCATGGCAGATGCAGTTTAATATGGATAAATGTGAGATTATCCACATTGTGGCAAGAACAGGAAGGCAGATTACTATCTGAATGGTGTCAAGTTAGGAAAAGGGGAAGTACAACGAGATGCAGGTGTCCTTGTTCATCAGTCTCTGAAAGTAAGCATGCAGGTACAGCAGGCAGTGAAGAAAGCTAATGGCATGTTGGCCTTCATAACAAGGGGAGTTGAGTATAGGAGCAAAGAGGTCCTTCTGCAGTTGTACAGGGCCCCAGTGAGACCACACCTGGAGTACTGTGTGTAGTTTTGGTCTCCAAATTTGAGGAAGGACATTCTTGCTATTAAGGGAGTGCAGCGTAGGTTCGCGAGGTTAATTCCCGGGATGGCGGGACTGTCATATGTTGAAAGATTGGAGCGACTGGGCTTGCATACACTGGAATTTAGAAGGATGAGAGGGGATGTGATTGAAACATATAAGGTTATTAAAGGTTTGGCAGGAAACATGTTCCTGATGTGGGGGGAATCCAGGACCAGAGGCCACATTTTAAGAATAGGGGGTAGGCCATTTAGAACGGAGTTGAGGATAAACTTATTCACCGGGAGAGTTGTGGATCTATGGGATGCTCTGCCTCAGAAGGCAGTGGAGGCTAATTCTCTGGAAGCTTTCTAGAAAGAGTTAGGAAATCCAGAACTGAGGTGAAAAGGGAGAGATTGAATGGCGGTGCTGGCTGGAAGGGCCGAATGGTCTACCTCTGCACCTATTGTCTATTGAAAGATGAGTGGTGCTGTAACAACACGCTTTCCCTCGATGTCAGCAAGACAAAAGAGCTGGTCATTGACTTCAGGAACGGGATCGATACACACGCTCCTGTTCACATCAGCCGTCCAGAGGGTTCAGAGCCTCGTTCCTACCCTGTGCTGGTCCAGCCACGTGTTCGCCACAGCCAAGGAGGCTCAAAAACTGAAATAATTTATCTGAACAATATGCAAGATGAGCTTTTCGCTGCAGCTCGGTACATGTGAGAATAAGAAAATAATCTATTTTTCGCTTCTTTCCCTCCCTCCGTCACCACCAGCAGAAAATAGAAGCCCGTAAACACGCCCCACCGTACTGACGAACAGCTTCCAACCCAAGACACACAGGGCAGCACCTATGGAGAACCTCTGCCGGAAACATCAAATGTTTATTCTCTCCATAGATATTGCCTGACCTGCTCAGTTTCTCCAGCATTTTCTGTGTGTTGCTGAAAGATTTCAGCATCTACAGAATGTCTTCTGTCTCTGCTTCTACCTCACTGTTATGATTATCAATTGGTTCCCAAGTGCAATAAGATGGACAATTAATCTCACAATGTACCACGTTGTGGTCCTTGTACTTTATTGTGTGCCTGCACTGAACTTCTTCTGTATCTGTTGCACTTTATTCTGCATTCTGTTATCGTTTTACCTAGCTCTACCTCAACCCACTGAGTGATGATCTAATCTGTATGGACTGTATGCCAATCAATTTTTCATTCTGTCCCCGCACGCGTGACAATAATAAGGCAATTCAAATACTTAAGGGTCCTTCAAGCTTGAGATAATTACTCATTTTTCTCTCTTTCCACGAAGGTGCGATGTCCCTTGGTTACAAATCTTTCCTGCATCCTCGACTCCGACACCTAACACCCTTTATCTTCCCAGCCGCCGCCCTCATTTTTATTAAAACCGGTACCACCAGGTGGCGGTGTTGCGCACAGATTGCGAATGGTGGTGATGGCGATGGGGAGGAGTGTAGGGCACGGCGGGAGGGATGGAATGTGTAAGTGGATTCGCAGACGAGAAGGGAGGAGGTCATAGATATGAAGAGGTGCGTAGGGAAGAGCAGTAGGAGCCGGAAGAGTTCACGATGGGGTGTAGCGGTAGGTGGAGCTAACAGAGGCTGGGCGCGGAGTGGGGCCCGAGTGGGATACGGAGACGGCGAAATGTGTTGGGGAGGGTGGATGTCACAGAGACGGGGAAGGGTATAGGAGGAGGGGGTCTCTGAACGAGGTTGTGTGCAGGGAGGAAGGGATGTCCCAGAGAATGAGAGAGATGAAGGGAAAGATTGGATTCGCAGGGACAGCGAGGGGAGAGACAAGTAGACATGACGGTAAAGAAAGCGTTGGGCAAGCTGGCCATCATCGGTTAAGGGGGCGCTGAGTATACAGGAGTTCGGACGTTATGTTACAGTTGTCAAGTCCCTGGTGAACCCGCATTTGGAGCATCGTGTTCATTTCTGGCCCCATGAAGCTGTGATTAAAAGCAGAAAAAAACATGCACGGGAATGTTGCCGGGAATTGAGGGCTCGAGTTATAAGGAGACTCTGGACAGTCTGGGGCTGTTTTCCCCGGAGGAAGGAGACTGAGGACAGTTAGGGTGAACGGGCACTGTCTCTATCACCATGGGTAGGAAATCCAGAACCGAGGTGAAAAGGGAGACATTTAATAGGGACGTGAGGGGCAACTTTTTCACTCAGAGAGCGGTCCGTATGTGGAACGAATTGCCAGAGAAAGTGACGTTAACAATTACGATGCATCTGGACGAGTTCTGGGTTTTGCAATTCGCAAAGGAGTCACAGTAATGAATCAACGCAGGCAGTTGGGAGTACAGACCAGATTGACAGAATTACCTGTCTCCTGTGCAGGTCGGTTTCGTTAGCTTTTTCTACATCAAAGGCTAAGTGTTGGGGGACGGATCAAGTCGGGAGCGCTGGTATCTTGCGAGGGGAGTGCCAGGAAAAGAGAGGCCAGGAAAGGAGAGGGATGGTTCGATTGGGGGGGGGGGGTGATAGGATGGGCGAGAAGACGAGACGAGGATAGAGATTGAAGAGAGCGTGGGAGGGAGTTCGGAGAGACGGACAATGAGAGAAGGGGTCTGTGAGAGGGGCGGGGAATGGGGAGAACCAGTGACAGGTGCGAAGAGAGATGGAGACAGAGAGGGACTGAGTGAGAGGGTGAAAAAATGGATGGAGAAGATTGAGAAGTGATGGACGAAGGATATGGAAAGAGAGATGATGGGGAAGGAGGAAGGCACGGGCAAAAACAGGTTGGGTGGGGAAAGAAGGACGGGTTGAGGAATGGGTTGGACGGAGAGGAGAAGGGGAATGGGTGAAGGTGCGGAGTGCTAGGATGGAGATTGGTTATGTGGTAGATGGTTGGGGAGTGGAGAAAGCGTGACGAGAGGGAGGTGAGGAGTTGGGAGGAGTGTCCAGTGGGATTAGAGGAGCGAGAGGGGTACCTGGGACGGGGTGAGAGGGTTGGGGAGGGCGGGGGAGAGGGGACGAGGGGAAAGGGATGGAAATGAGCAAAGTGGAGATGGGGAGAGATGAAGGTACAGGGAGAGATGTCCGATAGACAGCAGGAGGGTTGGCGGGGAAAATGGACGAAATATTCCACAGTTCTGCCCAGAATGGTTGTTCCGGACTACCACAGGATGCTCCTCAACGGACTGTTTTCCAGCCTCTAGAAAAGCAGATGTTTAGGACTGGAGGTGGGGTAGGGGTTTCTCAGAGAGCGGTCTCCTCCGCCCTATTCGGCATTGACTTCTCCATCCCACTCAGCTCGTTCTTACCGGCCATCCCTTCAGAAGGCCGAGCATAACCGCCCGCCCCCTCTACCCTTATCTCAGACTGTTCCCTCCACTTCATTGCCATTAAAAGCTAGACAGCCCCGGGCACCAAACCGGACACTCCGCTGTCGGGTTTCCAGTATCCCTCACCTCTTTCACATCCCCTTCCAGGTCCAGGTTCTTGCACCTTATTGTCGGCCTGCATTGCACTTTCTCTGTAGTTGTAACACTTTATTCTGCACTCTGTTATTGTTATATCGTGTGCTACCGCCATGCACTGTGTAATGAACTGATCTGTGCCAACAGATTACAAGACAAGCTTTTCACTCTATCTCGGGCCAATAATAAATCAATTCCATTTCCAAACGCTTTTCACGGTATCTCAGTCGACAGGACAATAATGAAACTGATCGCCGGGACCACCAGCAGCCGACTCGGGAGCATCTCTGGCCCATCATTTCTTGCCGGAAACCGCGGACGGGAAAGAAGCTAAACGTCCCCGTTGGCTGACGAGGCCGACATCGCGTTAACGCCTCACCACGCGAACGGCCCTCCGTCAAGGCAAACTATGTTTTCCACCCTCCCAGCACCCACCCCACCCAAACCCAGCCCTCCTCCAAATTGATCCCATTCCTCCCTAACCACTCTCCCCTCCCTCAATCCCATCCCACCCTCCCTCTCAGATACAATCCCTACTTCCTCCTTCGACCCTCCCTCAATATTTCCTCTTTTCCTCTTCCCTTCCTCCCTCTCTCATACTGATAGACGTTACCTCCTTCCTTCCTCCGACGCTGCTGACTCTACCCCTGCCTTTCCTTCCATCTCTCTCCCTCCCTCCCTCACTCTCTGCCCCTTCTACCTCTTCACTCTCTCACTTCCCATTCTATTTCCCTCTACAACCCACCTATCCCTCTATTCCTCCTCCTTCTTTCCCCTTCTCTCCATTGCTCCTCTCCAGCTCTACTTCTCTCATCCTCCCTTTCACTCTTCCCCTTCCTTCCCAAAATCTGTCCCAACATCTGTTCATCTTCCTTCTCCTCTTTTCCTCACTTACATTCCCTCCCCTTCTCATTTCCTTCCCCACTCTTCCTTTCTTCTCTCCTCCACCCACCCACTCACATCCCACCCTCTCACCCCTCATCCATTTTTCTGCTTCCTCCACGCATCTTCGCTGCCTCCTCTTCTGCTCCTTCTTTTCCACTCCACACCCGTCCTCCCATTCCTTCCTTGCCTCTCCCCTCCTCTCACCCTGTTCCTTCCCATCCACTATCACCCTCCCCATTTTCTCCATTCTTACCCTTCCACCCCACACCTCTCCTCCATCTCCCTCCACTTTCTCCCCCATTTCTTCTTCCCTCTATTCCTTTCCTCCTCTCCCTTCTCCAACTTCCAGACAAGTAAACTCTTAGTCGCTCTACCTTGCTGTTCGTTCTCTCACTGTGGCCCGACAGCACAGCCCAACCCCTCTCATCCCTCACCCTTCAAGCGAAATGGCTGAGATTCTGGATCGAAGACAATATGACCCCAGTCCATTGTGTAGATGCAGTAAGGGAGAAAGAGACAGGCGGGTGGGGAGACACGGAACTGAGGAGTGGGCAAGGGGAAAAGGGTATAACGACGCAGGAGTATTGCAGGGATTAACAGGGAGAGGGAGACGGGCATGGGAAGGGGGTCAAGGAGATGGGGAGGCTTCTGCATTGGTCAACGTTGCGTCGTCATTGGGCGATGGAGAGCTGCCGTTCGCCGGTCCCTCGTTGTCATTGGCCATTGCTGAGGCGTCTGCTTTCCCATCCATCCCTATCATTTTCTGATTCTCGGCTGCTTGCACCCCGTCGTCATAACTCTCAGGGGAAGACCGCTTGAAGAATCCAAACTGGGAACCAGGGAGAAGGGCTGGAGTCAGGGAGTGAGGATCTAACCCAGAGGGAGCGCGGCCAATCACAGCCCATCTCCAAAGCAGCCGTCTAATAAGGGGTCCCTCCGCCCAAACATTCCCGCCGGCGGCCCTTTCTGCCTTCTCGCCTCCCCTCCATTCTCTCTTTCCCAGCTTCCGTTTTTGCTCTATCCCCTCCTCAATCCATCTCCTAGCTCATCCCCTCTTGCCCCTTATCACCCCTCCCACACTCACTCCTTTCTGCCCTTTCTGCGCCACTCTCTCCTTCACAGTTACATCCCGGCAGTGCTCCCTCTCAGCTTGACGCTCCCAGCGCAACTCTCCTTTCTCGCTGTCCCCCCCCCACCCCCCGCCCCCACCGCCAGCAGCGCTCCCTCACTCCTCGCCGTCCTTCCCTCCATCCCGGAGATGCAGCGCCCTAACCTTCCAGAGGATGAGGATGACAATGATGAGGAGTAACAGTCCACACCCGCTGCCGATGGCTATCAGCATCTTTTTGCTCTTTGGGTCGACTTGCACCTCCGTCTGTCCCTGCGTGAGGAGTTACACAAACCCCAATTGTGAGCAGGCGGTAGAGATCAACGTGAAGGGGCGGAGTGAATGAGTGAATGTGGAAGTGCGGGGTCCTGCTGGGAGCGCGGACGATGGGAGTGAATAGGAAGCTGTGCGTCCCAATAGGAGTGTGTAAGGTGGGAGAGGACCAGAAGGGTGGGGTCCCATTGGGAATTTGGACTCTGGGAGTGGACTGGGATGTATTCGGAGTGCAGAAGTCGGGAGAGACGGAAAGGTGTAAGATCCCGTTGGGAGTAAATGGGAAGGGGCGCGTCCTATTGTGTCCGCGGACGGTGGGAGTGAATAGGAAGGGGCGGGAATGTTTTAATGAGTGATTTGTGGGGGGATTTTTTGTGGAATGTAGCAGAGACAGGTGGGACTGATTCTTGAACATTCTCACAGCCTCGCCATGCCCAGATCTTGGGATCAGGCTGTGCACGTTCATTACCTCCGCCTTGAGGCTGAGTTTTCCCTTCTGGCTGATGTGGCGGGAGCTGTTTACAGAGAGGAGAGCCGAGCTGAACAGGGTCGTCGTGGACAGTTCCCCGTTAGGCTGTGGGGAGATGCAAAGAGGGTGGAATCAGAGGCGGCTCGAACCCGCTCACAGCTCCCCCTCCCAGAAACCTCTTAGCCAAAGCCCGTCTGTGACCCTCCCCCTCCCCCAGCTGCCCTCCGTCACCGTGACCCCCATCATTCCCCCAGCACCTTCCCGTCACCACGAACCCCACCATTCCCACCCGTCACCGTGACCCCCATCATTCCCCCAGCACCTTCCCGTCACCACGAACCCCACCATTCCCCCAGCACCTCTCCGTCACCGTGACCCCCACCATTCCCCCAGCACCTCTGCGTCACCGTGACACCTCAGCACCTCCCCGACACCGTGACACCCCAGCACCTCCCCATCCTGACCCCCACCATTCCCCCAGCACCTCCCCATCAACCTGACCCCCACCATTCCCCCAGCACCACCCCGTCACCGTGACACCACAGCACCTCCCCGTCACCATAATACCCCAGAACCTATTCGTCACCGTGACCCTCACCATTCCCCCAGCACCTCCCCATCACCGTGACACCACAGCACCTCCCCTTCACCATAACACCCCAGAACCTATTCGTCACCGTGACCCCCACCATTCCCCCAGCACCTCCCCATCACCATATACCCCTAGTCCCTTCCCGTCCTCACTTGACCCTACTTTTCCCCATCCCCTCAATACCTGTAGCTGTACGAAGCCCTTCAGCTGGAATTCCGTTATGTTTTTGGGGTTTGAGTGGAAGTTGCAGACGACCGTCTGGACCTGAATCCCGGAGGTCTCCTGCGGGGTGGGGGGAAGAGCAGGGTCTGTGGTCAGCAACAACAGAGGAGAACTCCCACCCCACTTCGGACTGTACGAGCAGCGCTCCAGAGCTGCCCTCAGTTCCTCGCCTTATGGTCCGAGGCCGGGTGCTGGTGGGCCGGTCGAGGGGTTGTGTCTCGGGTGGGGGAGAGTCGAGGAGAGAGGAGTTGAGAACCGAAGGAAGAGACGGAACTTGGTGGTACGGGGGAAAGGTACATAGGGAGAGGGGAGATGGGGATGGGGAAAAGGGGTAATGTGGTGAGGGGTCAGTGGGGTGAAGTTCGGGGGGGGTGAAGTTCGGGGGGTGGTAAGAGTTCAGGGAGGGGTGGAGAGGTAAGAGAGATTGAGCTGCAGAGGGAAGGGATGATGTAGCCAGGGTAGGAGGAGCTGGGGCAGGTGGGTGAAGAGTGGGTTTTGGGGACAAATGTAGATGGGTTAGTTATCGGGGCTGGAGAGAGGTGGGGTTTCGGAGGGCTGGGTGCGAGGATTGGGGGGGGGGAGCGTGGAGCATAAATAGAGAGTGGTGGATCAAGGAGTGGGGGAGGAGATGTTGGAGTATTGAGGGAGGGAGAAGGCTGAATAATCTGCGAAGGAGGAGCTGGCAGTTTGGGCCGAGAGGGAGGAGAGAGGCGTTCCGGAGCTCCCACCTCTTTCGTTGCCTCTCCCTCCTCACACTCCGCCCTTTCCGCGGCTCTACCTCCTCACTCTCCCGTTGTCCCGCGCCGAACCCTCTCTCCTTCCTTCTGCCCCGCACTTGCTCCCCCCTAACCTTTCCCTTGAGCAGATCCTGGATGGCGTCTTTCGGAGACTCCATGGGGTCGCTACACTTCGGTTTCTGGTCCTGTAGGTGGGAACAGGTCACGTTAGTGTACTCTTTACACAGAACACCCCTCCCTTGTCTGTCCGTAACCTCCCTATCCTTCCCCATAATCCATCACTGGTCGCGTGCAGCGTATGGGGACGCGTGGCGGCTTGCTACGCAACTCCTCTGCACGTGGAACTGCAGAAGGTTGTGGACATAATTCAGGTCATTGTGAAAAACAGCTCCATCTCCATGGATTCTGTCTATCAAAGTCCCGACCCACACCGTACATTCTGTCTTCTGCACCCGCCGCCCATGGTACAGAAGATACAAATGACGCGTCCCACCAGGCTCAAGGTCGGTCTCTCACGGTGTTATAAGATTATTGAGTGGTCCCCTAGTATGATTTCTCTCAATCCCGACTATCTCCTTCCCCTCGTTCCGTGCCTCTCTCCACACTCTCTCTCTCCCCCTCCTCACTTCCCTCTCCACCACTCGCCCACCCACTCTTCTTATTTCTCTCGCAACTCCATCTTTCTCTCTCTACCCGTCTGTCCCTTATGCACTCCCTACCTCCCCCTCCTCAGCCCTACCCCTGTCTCTCCTCAGTATGTCTCACACTGCTCTCTTCCACTTTCTGCCTCCACTCTCCCTTCCCCATCTGTACTCTCCCCTCCTCCTCCTCCTCCTTCCCTCTACTCGTTCGCCTCCTGTTTACTCATTCTCTCCTCTCTCTATTTTCCTGCTCCTCCCCCACTCCTCTCCTTCCCCTTCAATCCCACCCCCCCCCCCCCCGTGTCCTCTCCTCCCCCTTCTCTCTATCCTCTCTGGTCCATTTCTCCACCCTCTCTCTCACCGTTCCACCACTTCTATCGCCCTACCTTTTCCAACTGGATCTCCCTCTTATTCCTCCCCAATCCTGCACTTGCCCTCTTTGTCCCCCTCCTCTATTTCTCTCTCACATCCCGCCTTCCTCTTCCTCCCACCACGATCCCCGTGAAGCTCGATCAGATCCCTCTGTGACTGGGATAATTGGCTGTCTGAACAGCCCAGATCCCTGGAACTCACTGGAGACCCCCCCCACCTGCGTTCACATCATCCTTGGGTATGGGGTAAAGTGACCACGCTCCTAGATTAGTGACCGAGACGCACCTTAGTCTCTTCGTGATCAATCCGCGCATTCCATGAAACAAAGTTCCTGATCTTCTGGGTGAAGGTGAAGTTCAGTATGAGCGGGACAGGGTAGGGGCCCAGATTTTCCACCTGGGAGAAAAGAGAGAAGGGTGAGAAACTTTCGGCAGGACACCGCACTTTCCCAATCAGTCTCATCGTCCGCGCTTCCGTCGGGACACCGCCCCTTCCCGAACAGTCCCATCGTCCGCGCTTCCGTCGGGACACCGCCCCTTCCCAATCAGTCCCATCGTCCGCACTTCCGTCCGGACACCGCACTTTCCCAATCAGTCCCATCGTCCGCACTTCCGCCCGGACACCGCCCCTTCCCAATCAGTCCCATCGTCCGCACTTCCGTCCGGACACCGCCCCTTCCCAATCAGTCCCATCGTCCGCGCTTCCGTCGGGACACCGCCCCTTCCCAATCAGTCCCAGCGTCCGCACTTCCGTCCGGACACCGCACTTTCCCAATCAGTCCCATCGTCCGCACTTCCGTCCGGACACCGCCCCTTCCCGATCAGTCCCATCGTCCGCGCTTCCGTCCGGACACCGCACTTTCCCAATCAGTCCCATCGTCCGCACTTCCGTCCGGACACCGCCCCTTCCCGATCAGTCCCATCGTCCGCGCTTCCGTCGGGACATCGCCCCTTCCCAATCAGTCCCATCGTCCGCACTTCCGTCCGGACACCGCCCCTTCCCAATCAGTCCCATCGTCCGCACTTCCGTCCGGACACCGCCCCTTCCCAATCAGTCCCATCGTCCGCGCTTCCGTCCGGACCGCACTTTCCCGATCAGTCCCATCGTCCGCACTTCCGTCCGGACACCGCACTTACCCAATCAGTCCCATCGTCCGCGCTTCCGTCGGGACACCGCCCCTTCCTAATCAGTCCCAGCGTCCGCACTTCCGTCCGGACACCGCACTTTCCCAATCAGTCCCATCGTCCGCACTTCCGTCCGGACACCGCCCCTTCCCGATCAGTCCCATCGTCCGCGCTTCCGTCCGGACACCGCACTTTCCCAATCAGTCCCATCGTCCGCACTTCCGTCCGGACACCGCCCCTTCCCGATCAGTCCCATCGTCCGCGCTTCCGTCGGGACATCGCCCCTTCCCAATCAGTCCCATCGTCCGCACTTCCGTCCGGACACCGCCCCTTCCCAATCAGTCCCATCGTCCGCACTTCCGTCCGGACACCGCCCCTTCCCAATCAGTCCCATCGTCCGCGCTTCCGTCCGGACACCGCACTTTCCCGATCAGTCCCATCGTCCGCACTTCCGTCCGGACACCGCACTTTCCCAATCAGTCCCATCGTCCGCACTTCCGTCGGGACACCGCCCCTTCCCAATCAGTCCCATCGTCCGCACTTCCGTCCGGACACCGCCCCTTCCCAATCAGTCCCATCGTCCGCACTTCCGTCCGGACACCGCCCCTTCCCAATCAGTCCCATCGTCCGCACTTCCGTCGGGACACCGCCCCTTCCCAATCAGTCCCATCGTCCGCACTTCCGTCGGGACACCGCCCCTTCCCAATCAGTCCCATAGTCCGCACTTTCGTCGGGACACCGCCCCTTCCCAATCAGTCCCATCGTCCGCACTTCCGTCGGGACACCGCCCCTTCCCAATCAGTCCCATCGTCTGCACTTCCGTCCGGAGACCGCACTTTCCCAATCAGTCCCATCGTCCGCACTTCCATCCGGACACCGCACTTTCCCAATCAGTCCCATCGTCCGCACTTCCGTCGGGACACCGCCCCTTCACAATCAGTCCCATCGTCCGCACTTCCGTCAGTACACCGCCCCATCCCAATCAGTCCCATCGTCCGCGCTTCCGTCCGGACACCGCCCCTTCCCGATAAGTCCCATCGTCCGCGCTTCCGTCGGGACACCGCACTTTCCCAATCAGTCCCATCGTCCGCACTTCCGTCGGGACACCGCCCCTTCCCAATCAGTCCCATCGTCCGCACTTCCGCCGGGACACCGCCCCTTCCCAATCAGTCCCATCGTCCGCACTTCCGTCCGGACACTGCCCCTTCCCAATCAGTCCCATCGTCCGCGCTTCCGTCCGGACACCGCCCCTTCCCAATCAGTCCCATCGTCCGCACATCCGTCGGGACACCGCCCCTTCCCAATCAGTCCCATCGTCCGCGCTTCCGTCCGGACACCGCCCCTTCCCAATCTGTCCCATCGTCCGCACTTCCGTCGGGACACCGCCACTTCCCAATCAGTCCCATCGTCCGCACTTCCGTCCGGACACCGCCCCTTCCCAATCAGTCACATCGTCCGCGCTTCCGTCAGTACCCCGCCCCTTCCCAATCAGTCCCATCGTCCGCACTTCCGTCGGGACACCGCCCCTTCCCAATCAGTCCCATCGTCCGCACTACCGTCGGGACACCGCCCCTTCCCAATCAGTCCCATCGTCCGCACTTCCGTCCGGACACCGCCCCTTCCCAATCAGTCCCATCGTCCGCGCTTCCGTCGGGACACCGCCCCTTCCCAATCAGTCCCATCGTCCGCACTTCCGTCGGGACACCGCCCCTTCCCAATCAGTCCAATCGTCCGCGCTTCCGTCCGGACACCGCCCCTTCCCAATCAGTCCCATCGTCCGCACTTCCGTCAGTAAACCGCCGCTTCCCAATCAGTCCCATCGTCCGCACTTCCGTCGGGACACCGCCCCTTCCCAATCAGTCCCATCGTCCGCACCTCCATCGTGACACCGCCCCTTCCCAATCAGCCCCATCGTCCGCACTTCCGTCCGGACACCGCCCCTTCACAATCAGTCCCATCGTCCGCACTTCCGTCGGGACACCGCCCCTTCCCAATCAGTCCCATCGTCCGCACTTCCATCGGGACACCGCCCCTTCCCAATCAGTCCCATCGTCCGCACTTCCGTCGTGACACCGCCCCTTCCCAATCAGTCCCATCGTCCGCACTTCCGTCCGGACACCGCCCCTTCCCAATCTGTCCCATCGTCCGCGCTTCCGTCGGGACACCGCCCCTTCCCAATCAGTCCCATCGTCCGCACTTCCGTCGGGACACCGCCCCTTCCCAATCAGTCCAATCGTCCGCGCTTCCGTCGGGACACCGCCCCTTCCCAATCAGTCCCATCGTCCGCACTTCCGTCCGGACACCGCACTTTCCCAATCAGTCCCATCGTCCGCACTTCCGTCCGGACACCGCCCCTTCCCAATCAGTCCCATCGTCCGCACTTCCGTCGGGACACCGCCCCTTCCCAATCAGTCCCATCGTCCGCACTTCCATCGGGACACCGCCCCTTCCCAATCAGTCCCATCGTCCGCGCTTCCGTCGGGACACCGCCCCTTCCCAATCAGTCCCATTGTCCGCACTTCCGTCGGGACACCGCCCCTTCCCAATCAGTCCAATCGTCCGCGCTTCCGTCGGGACACCGCCCCTTCCCAATCAGTCCCATCGTCCGCTCTTCCGTCCGGACACCGCACTTTCCCAATCAGTCCCATCGTCCGCACTTCCGTCGGGACACCGCCCCTTCCCAATCAGTCCCATCGTCCGCACTTCCATCGGGACACCGCCCCTTCCCAATCAGTCCCATCGTCCGCACTTCCGTCCGGACACCGCCACTTCCCAATCAGTCCCATCGTCCGCGCTTCCGTCCGGACACCGCAATTTCCCAATCAGTCCCATCGTCCGCACTTCCGTCCGGACACCGCCCCTTCCCGATCAGTCCCATCGTCCGCGCTTCCGTCAGCACACCGCCCCTTCCCAATCAGTCCCATCGTCCGCACTTACGTCGGGACACCGCCCCTTCCCAATCAGTCCCATCGTCCGCACTTCCGTCGGGGCACCGCCCCTTCCCAATCAGTCCCATCGTCCGCACTTCCGTCCGGACACCGCCCCTTTCCCAATCAGTCCCATCGTCCGCGCTTCCGTCGGGACACCGCCCCTTCCCAATCAGTCCCATCGTCCGCACTTCCGTCGGGACACCGCCCCTTCCCAATCAGTCCAATCGTCCGCGCTTCCGTCCGGACACCGCCCCTTCCCAATCAGTCCCATCGTCCGCACTTCCGTCAGTACACCGCCGCTTCCCAATCAGTCCCATCGTCCGCACTTCCGTCGGGACACCGCCCCTTCCCAATCAGTCCCATCGTCCGCACTTCCATCGTGACACCGCCCCTTCCCAATCAGCCCCATCGTCCGCACTTCCGTCCGGACACCGCCCCTTCACAATCAGCCCCATCGTCCGCACTTCCGTCCGGACACCGCACTTTCCCAATCAGTCCCATCGTCCGCACTTCCGTCCGGACACCGCCCCTTCCCAATCAGTCCCATCGTCCGCACTTCCGTCGGGACACCGCCCCTTCCCAATCAGTCCCATCGTCCGCACTTCCATCGGGACACCGCCCCATCCCAATCAGTCCCATCGTCCGCACTTCCGTCCGGACACCGCCACTTCCCAATCAGTCCCATCGTCCGCGCTTCCGTCGGGACACCGCACATTCCCAATCAGTCCCATCGTCCGCACTTCCGTCCGGACACCGCCCCTTCCCGATCAGTCCCATCGTCCGCGCTTCCGTCGGGACATCGCCCCTTCCCAATCAGTCCCATCGTCCGCACTTCCGTCCGGACACCGCCCCTTCCCAATCAGTCCCATCGTCCGCACTTCCGTCCGGACACCGCCCCTTCCCGATCAGTCCCATCGTCCGCACTTCCGTCCGGACACCGCCCCTTCCCAATCAGTCCCATCGTCCGCACTTCCGTCCGGACACCGCCCCTTCCCGATCAGTCCCATCGTCCGCGCTTCCGTCCGGACACCGCACTTTCCCAATCAGTCCCATCGTCCGCACTTCCGTCCGGACACCGCCCCTTCCCGATCAGTCCCATCGTCCGCGCTTCCGTCGGGACACCGCCCCTTCCCAATCAGTCCCATCGTCCGCACTTCCGTCCGGACACCGCCCCTTCCCAATCAGTCCCATCGTCCGCACTTCCGTCCGGACACCGCCCCTTCCCAATCAGTCCCATCGTCCGCGCTTCCGTCCGGACACCGCACTTTCCCGATCAGTCCCATCGTCCGCACTTCCGTTCGGACACCGCCCCTTCCCAATCAGTCCCATCGTCCGCACTTCCGTCCGGACACCGCCCCTTCCCAGTCAGTCCCTTCGTCCGCACTTCCGTCCGGACACCGCCCCTTCCCAATCAGTCCCATCGTCCGCACTTCCGTCCGGACACCGCACTTTCCCAATCAGTCCCATCGTCCGCGCTTCCGTCGGGACACCGCCCCTTCCCAATCAGTCCCATCGTCCGCACTTCCGTCCGGACACCGCACTTTCCCAATCAGTCCCATCGTCCGCACTTCCTTCCGGACACCGCACTTTCCCAATCAGTCCCATCGTCCGCGCTTCCGTCCGGACACCGCCCCTTCCCAATCAGTCCCATCGTCCGCACTTCCGTCGGGACACCGCCCCTTCCCAATCAGTCCCATCGTCCGCACTTCCGTTCTGACACCGCCCCTTCCCAATCAGTCTCATCGTCCGCACCTCCATCGTGACACCGCCCCTTCCCAATCAGCCCCATCGTCCGCACTTCCGTCCGGACACCGCCCCTTCACAATCAGTCCCATCGTCCGCACTTCGGTCGGGACACCGCCCCTTCCCAATCAGTCCCATCGTCCGCACTTCCATCGGGACACCGCCCCTTCCCAATCAGTCCCATCGTCCGCACTTCCGTCGTGACACCGCCCCTTCCCAATCAGTCCCATCGTCCGCACTTCCGTCCGGACACCGCCCCTTCCCAATCAGTCCCATCGTCCGCGCTTCCGTCGGGACACCGCCCCTTCCCAATCAGTCCCATCGTCCGCACTTCCGTCGGGACACCGCCCCTTCCCAATCAGTCCAATCGTCCGCGCTTCCGTCGGGACACCGCCCCTTCCCAATCAGTCCCATCGTCCGCACTTCCGTCCGGACACCGCACTTTCCGAATCAGTCCCATCGTCCGCACTTCCGTCCGGACACCGCCCCTTCCCAATCAGTCCCATCGTCCGCACTTCCGTCGGGACACCGCCCCTTCCCAATCAGTCCCATCGTCCGCACTTCCATCGGGACACCGCCCCTTCCCAATCAGTCCCATCGTCCGCGCTTCCGTCGGGACACCGCCCCTTCCCAATCAGTCCAATCGTCCGCGCTTCCGTCGGGACACCGCCCCTTCCCAATCAGTCCCATCGTCCGCTCTTCCGTCCGGACACCGCACTTTCCCAATCAGTCCCATCGTCCGCACTTCCGTCCGGACACCGCCCCTTCCCAATCAGTCCCATCGTCCGCACTTCCGTCGGGACACCGCCCCTTCCCAATCAGTCCCATCGTCCGCACTTCCATCGGGACACCGCCCCTTCCCAATCAGTCCCATCGTCCGCACTTCCGTCCGGACACCGCCACTTCCCAATCAGTCCCATCGTCCGCGCTTCCGTCCGGACACCGCACTTTCCCAATCAGTCCCATCGTCCGCACTTCCGTCCGGACACCGCCCCTTCCCGATCAGTCCCATCGTCCGCGCTTCCGTCAGTACACCGCCCCTTCCCAATCAGTCCCATTGTCCGCACTTACGTCGGGACACCGCCCCTTCCCAATCAGCTCCATCGTCCGCACTTCCGTCGGGACACCCCCCCTTCCCAATCAGTCCCATCGTCCGCACTTCCGTCCGGACACCGCCCCTTTCCCAATCAGTCCCATCGTCCGCGCTTCCGTCGGGACACCGCCCCTTCCCAATCAGTCCCATCGTCCGCACTTCCGTCGGGACACCGCCCCTTCCCAATCAGTCCAATCGTCCGCGCTTCCGTCCGGACACCGCCCCTTCCCAATCAGTCCCATCGTCCGCACTTCCGTCAGTACACCGCCGCTTCCCAATCAGTCCCATCGTCCGCACTTCCGTCGGGACACCGCCCCTTCCCAATCAGTCCCATCGTCCGCACTTCCATCGTGACACCGCCCCTTCCCAATCAGCCCCATCGTCCGCACTTCCGTCCGGACACCGCCCCTTCCCAATCAGTCCCATCGTCCGCACTTCCGTCCGGACACCGCCCCTTCCCGATCAGTCCCATCGTCCGCACTTCCGTCCGGACACCGCCCCTTCCCAATCAGTCCCATCGTCCGCAATTCCGTCCGGACACCGCCCCTTCCCGATCAGTCCCATCGTCCGCGCTTCCGTCCGGACACCGCACTTTCCCAATCAGTCCCATCGTCCGCACTTCCGTCCGGACACCGCCCCTTCCCGATCAGTCCCATCGTCCGCGCTTCCGTCGGGACACCGCCCCTTCCCAATCAGTCCCATCGTCCGCACTTCCGTCCGGACACCGCCCCTTCCCAATCAGTCCCATCGTCCGCACTTCCGTCCGGACACCGCCCCTTCCCAATCAGTCCCATCGTCCGCGCTTCCGTCCGGACACCGCACTTTCCCGATCAGTCCCATCGTCCGCACTTCCGTCCGGACACCGCCCCTTCCCAATCAGTCCCATCGTCCGCACTTCCGTCCGGACACCGCCCCTTCCCAATCAGTCCCATCGTCCGCACTTCCGTCCGGACACCGCCCCTTCCCAATCAGTCCCATCGTCCGCACTTCCGTCCGGATACCGCACTTTCCCAATCAGTCCCATCGTCCGCGCTTCCGTCGGGACACCGCACTTTCCCAATCAGTCCCATCGTCCGCACTTCCGTCCGGACACCGCACTTTCCCAATCAGTCCCATCGTCCGCGCTTCCGTCGGGACACCGCACTTTCCCAATCAGTCCCATCGTCCGCACTTCCGTCCGGACACCGCACTTTCCCAATCAGTCCCATCGTCCGCACTTCCGTCGGGACACCGCCCCTTCCCAATCAGTCCCATCGTCCGCACTTCCGTCCGGACACCGCCCCTTCCCAATCAGTCCCATCGTCCGCGCTTCCGTCCGGACACCGCCCCTTCCCAATCAGTCCCATCGTCCGCACTTCCGTCGGGACACCGCCCCTTCCCAATCAGTCCCATCGTCCGCACTTCCGTCCGGACACCGCACTTTCCCAATCAGTCCCATCGTCCGCACTTCCGTCGGGACACCGCCCCTTTCCAATCAGTCCCATCGTCCGCACTTCCGTCCGGACACCGCACTTTCCCAATCAGTCCCATCGTCCGCACTTCCGTTCTGACACCGCCCCTTCCCAATCAGTCCCATCGTCCGCACTTCCGTCGGGACACCGCCCCTTCCCAATCAGTCCCATCGTCCGCACTTCCGTCGGGACACCGCCCCTTCCCAATCAGTCCCATCGTCCGCACTTCCGTCCGGACACCGCCCCTTCCCAATCAGTCCCATCGTCCGCGCTTCCATCGGGAAACCGCCCCTTCCCAATCAGTCCCATCGTCCGCACTTCCGTCGGGACACCGCCCCTTCCCAATCAGACCCATCGTCCGCACTTCCGTCGGGACACCGCCCCTTCCCAATCAGTCCCATCGTCCGCACTTCCATCCGGACACCGCCCCTTCCCGTTTGCTCCAATTGTCCGCAATCCCGCCGGGGCCCACTCCTTCCCGATCATCCATCGTCCGCGGTCTCGACAGGACCGCGCATCTATCGGTCTGGAGGTGGGTGGGAGGAGAGAGGGAGGGGGAGGGCGAAATTGGTAAAGGGTGGTGCGTGGGGAGGTGAATGGAGCCTAGAGCTAGAGGAGAGTGAGAAAGGTAGGGTGGGAGGGGTGGGAGAAGGAGGAGGAGTGGGAGGATGCTGGTGGTTTGGAATTAGCGGCTGCGGAGGTAATGTGGTGGGTGGAGGGTGTCTGGAAGTGAGGTGTAGGGGTAGAAAGTTGTAGGGGCATGTGATTAGAGGGTAGAAACGGAGAGGGTATAGAGGGAGGACGGACGGGCTGGAGTAAAGTTGAGGAGAGAGGGATGGGAAGGAGAGGGTAGGGTAAGAGGAGGGGGAGATTGCTCACTACCTTGTATGTGTGAGTCACGCCCTTCGGCCCCTGGTCGTCCCCCGTGAACCGTATGTAGCGTGTGGTGCTGAGACTGCGAGGAAACAAATTTACAGTCAGTCCGCACATTGACAGTCCCTCGACTTTCTTCTCAGTCCCGTCTCCCCATTCCTGTTCCCCTTCTGTATGGCCTTCTTCTCTGTCCATCCCCATCCTGAGTTACCTTCACCCTGCTCGCCTCCATCCCGTACCATTCCCCCTCTCTGTCCAATCCCCTGTCCTCTCCCCTCTGCTTGTCCCTTCTCTCCCTCCCGAGTCCACTCCCTTCTACTCCCCTTTCCCTCTCCCCGTCCCTTCCCCTGTATCAGAATCAGAATCAGACTTTAATCGCCAAGTACCTGTGCACATACAAGGAATTTACTTCCGGCATATGTTGTCTCTCTGCTCATAACAATAATAATGATAAATATAAATGAAAATATAGATTATACATACAGGTAGTGCAATTGAAGTAATAGTTAGCCGACAGTTAACCGGCAGTTAACTGTTCAGCAAAGTGACCGCAGTAGGGAAAAAACTTCTCCAGTGCCTATTAGTCTTAGTCTGGAGGGATCTGAAGCGCCTACCAGACGGAAGCAGTTCAAACAGTCCGTGCGCAGGATGGAAGGAGTCCTTTATGGTGTTCCCCGCCCTCTTCTTCAACCTGGAAGAGTACAGGTCCACAATAGAGGGCAGGGAGGCTCCAATGATGCACTCGGCAGTCCTCACTGTGCGCAGTCGTCTGGTTCTATCCTGCTTGGTGGCGGCTCCAAACCACACAGTGATGGAGTATCCCCAATATCCCCCCCCCCACTCAGTCTCCTGCCCTCTCCCCATTCCTCCTGTCCCCTCTATTCTCCCGATCTCACCCACCCCTCATTCCCCTCCTCACGCGGGTGGGTAGCGAGGCGCTGGTGAGACCTCCGGATGCTCACCTGGTCACCACGACCTCCACGGCATACTGAACGAGTATCGTTATGTTGCGGGTGGCCTCGTTGGTAATCCTGTCTGTGTTGGAGCTGGAGAGTGAATTGGGAAATGTAAGAGCGGAATTGAAATTTTAAAGTTGGTTTATTGTCGTCACGTTTACCTAAGTTTTGTAATTGGAATGGTTTATTATGATGAAATGTATCGAGGTACAGTGGTCCTGTCAGATCATTACAGTGAATTGAAGTAAAACGTGGAAAAACAACAAAATACAGTTACAGTTTCAGAGAAAGTGCAGTATAGGCAGAGAATGAAGTGCAGGATCATTACGAGGAAGATTGTGAGGTCAGGATTCCACCTTATCGTACTACGGGACCATTGAATAGTCTTGTAACAGCGAGATACAAGCTGTCCTTTAGCCTGGGGGTATGTGTTTTCAGGCTTCACTATCTTCTGCCCGATTTGGGTGAAGCCGAGCAGAGGTGATTATCGGTAAATTGTTTTATTATTGTTGGCTGGTGGCATAGTGGCATCAGCGCTGCTCTTTGGGGCGAGAGGTCCCGAGTTCGAATCCAGCCGGCACCCTTGTATGCTCTCCATGCGTGCTGGGTTAAGAGCAGGGCATCTCTTTAATTAAAAACTCACCCGGCAGAAGGCAATGTAACTTGCCTCGTACACGATTTCTCAATACGTCAGAGCGGCGTGGAAGGAAATCACCCGCTATGGAAAATTCCGGATGCGACATACCTTTCCTTTCCTTTGTCACATGTACAATGAAAAGTCAGCTCTTCTTCTCCCAGGACGGAAATGTCAGACACGAGGGGTGTTTTAAGGTGATTGGAGGAAAGTATGGTGAGGGTAGGGTGTCAGAGGTAGAGTTTCTTACACAGGGAGTGGTGAGGTAACGCACTTGCGGGGTGCTGGCAGAAACAGACACGTTACTGGCATTTAAAAGACTATGCACATGGACGATAGAAAACTGGAGGGCTGTGTGGGAGGGAAGCATTGGATTGACCATCATGTTAAACCAACATGATGGCCCGAAGTACGGAACCTGTACTGTACTGCAGTGCTATATGTTACACTGCCTGTAAAAAGTATCCCCCCCACCCCCACCCATGGAAGTTTTCATGTTTTTCTTGTTTTACAACATAGAATCAGAGTGAATTCAATTTGGCTTTTTGACACTGATCAACGGAAAAAGACTCTTCAGGTCAAAGTGAAAACTGATCTCTACAAAATGGCCTAAGTTAATTACAAATCTAAAACACAAAATTCAGTATTTAGTAGATTCACCTTTGGCAGAAATCACAACCTTCAGTCTGTGTGGATAGGTCTCTATCAGCTTTGCTGGACACTCGCGGATATTTCCCCCCATTCTTCTTTACAAAACCGCACAAGCCTTGTCAGATTGCATGGGGATTGTGAGTGAACAGCCCCTTTCATGTCCATTCACAAATTCTCAATTGGATTGAGGTCAGGACTCTGACTTGGCCACTCCAGGACATTAAATTTGTTGTTTTTAAGCCATTCCTGTGTAGCTTTGGCTTTATACTTGGGGTCATTGTCTTGCTGGAGAACAAATCTTCTCCCAAGTTGCAGTTCTCTTACAGACTGCATTAGGTTTTCCGCCAGGATTTCCCTGTATTTTGCTGCATTCACTTTACCCTCTACCTTCACAAGCCCTCCAGGGCCTGCTGCATTGAAGCATCCCCACCGCACGATGCAGCCACCACCATGCTCCACTATAGAGATGGTGCATTTTTGATGATGTGAAGTGTTTGGCTTACGCCAAAGCTCAATTTTGATTTTATCAGACCATAGAACCTTCTTCCAGCTGACTTCAGAGTCTCCCATGCAGCTTCTGGGATACTCCAGCCAATATTTCATGTCAGCTTTTCTCTTTGCCACTCTCCCATAAAGCTGTGACTGCTGAATCACCCGGGCAACAGTTGTTGTATGCGCAGCCTCTCTCATCTCAGCCACTGAAGCTTGTAACTCCTCCAGAGTTGCCATAGGTCTCTTGGTGACTTCCTTCACTAGTCCCCTTCTTGCACGGTCACTCAGTTTCTGAGGACAGCCTGCTCTGGGCAGATTTACAGCTGCGCCATATCCTTTCCATTTGTTGATGATTGACTTGATTGTTCTCCAAGGGATATTCAGTGACTTGGAAATGTTCTTGTATCCATCTCCTGACTTCTGGTTTTTAATAATCTTTTTGTGGAGTTGCTTGGAGTTTTCTTTTGTCTGGGTGGCGTCGTTTTTGCCAGGAATCTGACTCACCAGCAGTCGGACCTTCCAGACACAGGTGTGTTTTCACTACAATCAGTTGAACCACCTTGACTGCACACAGATCTCCAAAAACAGTCTCCATTTAGCTTCTAAAACCAATTGGCTACTCTAGTGATGAATCGGTGTGTCATATTAAAAGGTGTGAACACTTACACAATCAATGATTTTGTGTTTTATATTTATACTTAATTTAGATCACTCTTTAGAGATCTGTTGTCACATCGACACGGAAGAGCCCTTTTCTGTTGATTAGTGTCAAAAAAGTCAAATTATATCCACTGTGATGCAATGTTGTAAAACAGTAAAATATGAAAATTTCCGGGGGGGGGGGTGAGTACTTTTTATAGGCACGGTATAAGTTCTGTCTCCTCTATGCATCTCTTCCAATGAGAAGAGGTGGTGGTGTTGGAGGTGGGTGTGGAAGGTTAAACGCAGAATTAACGACGGGTGGGCAAGTACCTGAGGGCTTCCACCTCTATCGTCGTCTCCTCTCCCCAGTCCGGTGACCCCTGAATATGGAAACTCAGACTCAGGTCCATCTGGAAAGGAATGGAGAGGTGGATCTGAGTACAGCCACCTGACTGGAGGTGAAACGGGTGAGACTGGAGGGGTAAAGGAGGAGGTTGGGTCTCATCGTAGTAGGGAACGACTCCATGGTTTTATAACAGTGGATAGATTGAAAATGCAGGTAGAGAGGAGTGAGGGAGAGAGGGAGAGTCGGACCAGGGGAGAGAGCTGGAAGAAAAGCAGATGGGGTGGGGTTGTGGGAGAAACCGGGCCAGGAGGAGGAAGAAGAAGAGAATCAGTGGGGAGGGAGGGACGAGTGGGCGGGGATCAGTCAGACCTGAAAGGGTGGGGAAAAAGATGAGGGGGGGTAGAGTAAGACCGGGAGGGGTAAGAGGTGGGTCAGGCCCGGGGGCTGACATGGAGGAGGTGAAAGTCAGATCGGGAGGAAGAAGGGGCTGAGATTCAGACAAGGGGAGGAAGGGAAGAGAGAGGGGATTTTCGAGGGTGTAATCTGATACTGGTGTCTTACCTCTTGGTCCTGCCTGAAGATGGGGTGACTGATTAAACAAACTAACAACCCGCGATGGTCCCGGGCTGGATCCAGGCTGGAGCTGCACTCCACCCTACTGTCCTGGGAAGAGAGGTGGAGAGCGTGTTGGCTGTGAACTGGAGGAGGCATGGGTGAAGAGAAGGAGTGGGGCAACGAGGGAGAGCGAGGGGCGAATAGAAATACCTTTGGGAGGTACGACAAAGAGGGAGCACTGTGGGGGGAGACAGAGTGTTGCCTCTAAGTGGGAGGGACAAGGCTGGTTGAGGACGGAGAGCTTTCTTAGGGAGCCGAGGTTGAGTCTGGAGGCAAATGGGAAGGAAGCAGTGAAGAAGGAGGGCGAGGAAGGGATCGGCGATGAGGGAACAGCGCTGAGAAGGGAGGCGAACCGCAGGTGATTGAGGCAGAGAGGAATGTGGTTCCGCGGGAGGGTGCAGAATGATGAAGGAGCTCGGGGAGAGAGACAGAGGTAAATGTGGAAATCCCATGGGAAGGACGGGGAGGAATAAAGGAACGCTGCGGGTAGGAGGCGGAGGAAAATTAAGGAGTTCCGCAGAAGATTAGAGAGGAGTAGGAGTTCCAGGTAAGAGAGAGAGAGAGAGAAATGAGAAAGCTTTGGTGAACTGTCAGAAAGGGATGAGAGCGCGAGGTGGGAGGACAGAGAGGAACGAGGGAACTCCTTGGGAGCCTGAGTGTGAGCCGGCGAGGCACGAAGGAAATCCGCAGGAAGGTCAGAGGAATGATGGAACGCCAGCGGTGTTTCGGGGAATCTCTCGCTCACTCCTTCAGTTTCTCCTCACACTCACCGTGTTATATTTGTGTAGATGGAGGCCGCGTGGGTGCCGGATGCGGAGGGAGGTGTTGTAGGAATCTTCGCCCCGGTTCTCCAGCCACAGCTTTAGGTCCAGAATGGTGTCCCGTCCCAGTACGAGGGTCCCTCTGAGTGAGAAAGGGATAGAGAATTAGTATGGTGGTGGCAAGAGGGATAGGACAGTTTAGGAGGGGGTGGGGTCTTGAAGAGAGGCTGAATCAGTGCGTGGAGGAGGGCTGAATTGGTACGACGAGGTCAGTGTGGGGAAAGGAGACACTTTGGGGAAGTCATTGTGGAGGGCGGGTCGATGTGTGTGGGGACTCGTGTGTGTGGGGTGTTGTGTGTGGGAAGAAGGTGTGGGGCGATTCAAATGGGGAAGGCATTGGGATGGGGAAGGGACAGGGATGGGAGAGGCACTCTTCCCTCTCTTGCAACTTTCTTACCCGTTGTACTGCGCATTGAGAAAAAGATAATCTGTACATATCTCGTCCTCCCCACAGTTTCTCTCCATACGGAGCTGAAGAGTAAATGGCAGAGGTTGAGTGTCTGATCAGGAAACACGCTCCTCCGCACCCCTCAGAGAGACTTCCCTCCCTTCCCTCCTTCCCCATGCCCTTATCACTGTCCACCACTCTCCTCCCTCCCCTAGCCCCTTCGCGTTCTTCCCTCCGCTTTCCTCATATCCTCTCTCGTCTCTCCCACCCTCCCCTTTATCCTCTCCCCGCTCTCCCCTTCCTCATCCTCTCTCTACCCTCTTCCCTCCCCGCTCCTTTCTCCAACAACCCTCCGCACCCTACTCACTTCCCCGGCGAATGCCATCTTCCTCTTCCCCCCTCGCCACACCTTACCTGATGGTTGAAGACGGTGTGACAGCGGTGGCTCAGGACGGGAGGGAGATGTTCCACCACTCCTTCCGACCGCGGGTAGGGTGTCACTGAGAAGCTGACATTGAGCTCCAGGGGGGTTAGCGAGTCCTCGACGCAGGCCTGGGGATTGAGGGTGGGAGAGGAGGCCAATCAGTGGGAGACAGAGTTGGACCTGATTCCACACGCTCCAGTCTCTGCCGGCATTACCAAGATCCCCATTCTCAGAATTCCCGGGATTTCATTGTCAGAATTCCTATGATTCCACCACTTTCTGCCCCGGCATCCCACAGCTAAATTCTTAGGATCCATCCAATGACATTCCCATGATCCAGTTACAGAATTTTCGGGATCACAGCGCCTACGTTTCGGCGTCCCATTACATAATTCCTGTAATTCCAGCGCAATCATTTCCAGAAGACTATTGCAGAATTCCTGTGGTTCTAGCCGCTGTAATTACCAGGGTGCATGTACTAGAATTGCCGGGATCCCTGCACCTGGAGTTCCTGGATACTGCCACTGCCTGATGTTCCTGGGATCCCACCGCCCTCATTTCCAGCAAAGTGTTCCTGGGATTCCATTGCCTGATGCCCCAGGAATTACATCGCCCGGCACACCAGGGATCGCACAACCTCTCGTTCCCGGGATCCCAGCACCGTGATAGGGATATTCGACCACCAGAATTCCCGGTATCTAACCATCGACAGATGTCTTAGATTTCAATAACTTCCTATTCCCTGTATCCTACCACTGGCAGCATTCCAGGAATCCCACACACTCCTGTTATCAGCATCTCGGTGCCCAGCGTTCCCGGGACGCCACTGAGGAAGACGGAATAGTGAGGAATGTCGAGGAACAGAGAGACCTCTGTATAGGAGGGTATACGTCAATGTGTAACGGCAGGACACGCACTACAAGGGTTTGACCAAATTCCCCTCGGGAAGGCAGTAATTCGGACCCCAGAGGCCATATTTTGAGGATTAGTGTGAACGGGTGGTAACACCCACCGGCAACCAAATGTTGTGCTGGACGCACGTGCTGTCTCCGGAAAGGTTGAGGGAGCCGGTGAAACGGTGTTCGCTTGTCTCCAGCTGAGCCCTGGGAGAGGGACGATTCCTGTCCAGGTCCAGCTGGTAAGTCAGGTTCACACTCAACGCATCTGGAGGCGGTAGAAGTGGGAAGAGTTAACACAAACGATAGAACAGTATGATTTGGCCCACTCCGCTGTGCCGACATTGTAACCTACTCCAAGATCAATCAAACGTTTCCCATCTACAGTCCATCCACTTTCCCTTCAAACACGACCTTATCAAAAAGTGTCTGAGATATCGCTAGTGTATATGCCTCTGCCACACCCCCCCCAATCCGGCAGCGAATTCCACACCCCCACCACCGTGTAATAAGTAAACTACCTGGCATCCCCAACGCCCTATCCTTCTCTCTAAGATGATGTTCTCTCGTATTGGCGCTCTGCAGGGTGGGGCGGGGGAAGGTGCTCTCTGTAATTCTATCTAAGCCTCTTTTCTTGCACACTTGTATCAGACCGCCTGCTATTTTCCTTCGCTTCAAAGAGTAAAGCCCTAGCTCGCTTGATGTTTCTGCATGAGACCCGTCTCCTTCAGGTCCGGTGACAGAGCCTGGAAGAAAGAAAACTCATCCCAGGAGGGCCAAGTCTACCAACAAAAATATTCATAAACGCCTGTCCGATAATCCCCGGCGTGCGGGGCTGGACATCAAAGCGATCACTGACTGCGCCAGGAACAAACAGCGTTGACGGTACTAGTCTTCGACGCCCTAAAGAGCTGTCATTAACGATTCGAGGCGTGCAACACAACGCTAGCCATGACAGCTTCCTCTCCCAGGTGAGCAGCCGTGAGAAGGACTCTGCATAGAGTCCACCACCGAAAAGGTGCCGGGCCGGACAACATCCCAGGCCGCTTACTCGGGGAATGTGCACACCAGCTCACTGACGTCATCACGGATACCTTGCATACGTCACTCACCCAGGCTGCTGTCCCCACGTGCTTCAAATCAGCCCCCCATAATCCCCATATCAAAGAAGTCTACACCTTCAAAACTAAACGTGGCACTGACGCCAGTCACGCAGTGCTTTGAATGGCCTGCAATGGCACACATCAAAACTTTCATTCCTACCAACTGGGCACTTTACCGATACGCTTACCGTCAGAACCACTCTGCAGCAGATGTCATTAACCTGGACCTGATACGTTCAGAAAACAGGGACACTTATGTCGGAATGCTGTTTCAGGATTTCACTTCGCCATCCAACACTGTTGCTCCACAGACGTTGGCTGTTCAACCGCCTAACTAACACACCTCAGATAGTCAGGATGCACAACCGCTCCTCCCCTTCATCCTCAACACGGTTGCCCCCAAGGCTGTGTGCTGAGCCCATTGCTGTACACTTTGCTCACACGTGACTGTACGGCCAAATCCCCGAGTAATCTCATTGCCAAGTTTGCTGGCGACTCTATAGTAGTCGGGCTCATCACCAACAACGATCAGACGCGATCTATAGAAAGGATCGGGAAGAGCTCAAGGCCTGGTGCCTCTTTCTCAGTGTCAACAAGGCAAAGGAGATGGTAATCGACTTCAGAAAAAAATTGCACCACCGACACCCCTCTTTACATCGGCGACACGGGCTCTCGTGGTCCCAGAACACATCCTAGACTAACAAGCAAATTAACAAAGCCGGCACTTTCTGAGAAGACTGAAGTGAGCTGGTCTATGTGCACGTCCTTCTACAGACACACCGAGAGTATCCTAACATCACTGTGCGGATTGGAAACTGTACCTTAGGGGACAGGAAGACTCTCCAATTGGTAGTCAAAACTGTTCAACGCATCACTGGCACTCGCAGCCTATCCCTCAACAAGGCCACACAGAAAGGTTCCGGAAAGGAGCCAGCAATGTCATGAAGGATCCCAGCCACCCTCCTAATGGACTGTTTGTCCCAGTAACTTCAGAGAGGAGACGACGTAGCATCCACGCCAGGACCCCTAGACTCAAATTCAGTTACTTTCCCCAAAGCAATAAGGCTGACAAACACAGCTACCCACCAACCCACACAACTCCCCGTCACCATTACTTTATCACTTCCTGTCAGAGTCACGTTATGTACAGATACCCCTAAGCTTAGCGACTCCCTATATACGAACAATCTATCTATATCAGCCATCTTATCAAGTCAAGTCGAGTCAAGGCAACTTTTATTGTCATTTCGACCATAACTGCTGGTACAGTGCATAGTGAAAATGAGACAACGTTTTTCAGGACCATGGTGTTACATGACACAGTACAAAAACTAGACTGAAACACGTAATAAAAAACAACACAGAGAAAGCTACACTGGACTACAGACCTACACTGGACTGCATAAAGTGCACAAAAACAGTGCAAGCATTACAATAAATAATAAACAGGACAGTAGGGCAAGGTGTATCTGTAGTTATCTATATAAGTGTGTATCTATAATTATTGCGTTTTTGTATTGCATCGGATCCGGAGAAACAATTATGTCGTTCTCCTTTACAACTGTGTACTGGAAATTACATTAAACAATTTCGATTCTCTAATCCAGGCAATATTCCGGTAAATCTCTTCGGCACCCGCTTTAAAGTTTTCACACCCTTTCTATAATGAGGCGACCAGATCTGACACACGCTTGATGCGATGCAAACATATGTTGTTCTGAGGCAGCAGTGAGGGAGGAGTTACCTGGAGGAGCATGACCCTTCACTGACAGATTAAAGCAGATACTGACGTTGCTCACAAGCCGCATCTTGGAATCGGACCACGGACACCGGTAAATCTGCAGACCCAGCTCCCGCGGCTGGAAGAGCACTTCCACGTCTACCCCCAGCACCGGCCTGGAACTGCACACAAGGAAGGACAATCGGTCTCTCCGTTACTGCTACCCCATGCCGAGATACGGAAGAGAGGGAGCAGTAGGAATCGGGTGTTAAGGATGAGATGGAGAAGTGCGGGGTCAGACGATGGTGAGGTCTGAAGCCGCTTCGATTGCAGGCCGTGTACAGCGCTGTTGTGGACTCAGAGGCCTCATAGGAGAAGGGCTATGGAGAATCAGAGGTTACCGATTGGGGTGTTAAGGGTGGGCAGTATTGGGACCAGAGGTCGCAGGAGGCTGGACATTATTGGGGTCGGTGGTCATGGGACGAGACTCGGTGGAGACGGGTCTCACCGGAGGAGGACGACGTTCCCAGCCGCACTGACCACGACGTCTGTCAGGTTATCACCCGTCATGTCCATAGACCCCTGCACTGATTGTCCGAAGAACATCAGGGACGGGGAGAATTGGCGGCCAGTGATTCGCTGTGGGGAGAGAGGAGTCACAGTCAGTTAACACTCCAGGTAACTGTTACCATCCTGGAAACGGCAATCGCCAGCAACAGTAACAATCCTGGCAACGCCATCACCTTGGGAGGGTTTACCATCCTGGCCACGGAGATAATCCCAGCGATGGTCACCGCTCCTGACTCTTTAACTACTACCCCCCCATTAACCCCCCACCTCTCCAGCCCTGTTAATCCTCCCACAAAACCATTAACCCCCACTGACCCCATTAACCTTCCCGACTCCGTTAGCCTCTCTCCGATCCCGTTAACCCTTCTCCCAACTCATTAGCTTTCGTCGCCGAAGCCATGTATCTTCCCCGACTCTATTTACCCTATCCCAGCCCCTTTACCCTCCCCAACCGCAATAATCTCCCAGGCCAACCCCATTCCGCCTATTAGAAAAAATAGAGAGGAAGGGGTGGACAGGTAGGGAAGGGGGTGGGTGGAAGAAAGAGATAGGGAGTGAGAGATAGAGGGAGTATGAGCAGGGAGGGAATCATTGTAGGGAGCAACTGTGTTGGCTCGTGATCAGAGGAGAAGCGCCCGGTCCCCCTCTCTCTTTACCTGACTGTAGTTCTCCTCCAGCCCTCCGGAGACGCCCTGGTAGATGTAGATGCTGCCGTGACGGTCGTCTTCCAACGGGGCCCCCACGGCAACGTCTGATAATCCGTCCCCGTTCAGATCGCGCAGGACTGCGATGGAGGCCCCGAAACGTCCCAGTCCATCCCCCCGTTTACCTTGCAGCGAGCCGTTGCAGACGAAAGTGCCCTGCGAGTTGGTTGGGGTGAAACAGAGGGGAGAGAGTTTTGGGGTGGGGGCGTAGGTGATAGGATAAACCGAGAGCGGGGGAAAGAGACATGGGAGCAGAGGGGGAGAGAAGAGCGGGGGAGTGAGGTGCGAAACAGAGAAGGAGTGGAAGGAATAGAATGGTTGGAACAGAGCAGGTTAAAGAGAGAGAGGTGGGAGAGAAGACAGCAGAGAAAGATGGAGGGGCGAATGTTCTCGGGTGGTGGGGGAGAGTGGAGGGAGGATAGAGAGTGGAGAAGAACGATCACTATTATTCCAGGTAAGATAGCGATAAAGAATCATTGATTTATTCATACATTTTGTATAAAATATGAAACATTTGGAAATTATGGGTCTTAACTGCTTGGATTTTGCAGTTTATAATTCATTGGTTTATGTCTCCCAGTAAGTTTACTCTCTGCCTTGTAACAGCCTTTGCTGGTCAAGGAAATTGTCTATTATTTTCAGATAGCTCTGATTGCGGTGTTTAGGCTGCTACAGACCTCTAGCAAAAAGAAAACGTTTTCTTCTCAGATCTCTGGCAGATAACTACACTATTTAACTTGTATGGTAGGCATCACGGTAGAGTATGAGTTAGCATAACGCCTTTCAGCGCCAACGACCACTGTTCAATTCCTGCCGCTGTCTATAAGGAGTTTGCACGTTCCCCGTGTGATCACGTGGGTTTCCTCCAAGTGCTCCCGTTCCCCCTCACATTCCAAAGGCTGAGGGGTTAGTAGATAAATGTTACCATGGGTGTAATTGACCAGAGAGGGCTCAGTGGCCCAGAGGGCCTGTTACTATGCTGTATCTCCAAATTAATAAGTAAATTACTTGCCCCAACTAGATGCTCCACTTCATGATCTTTCTATAAATATTTTCTCCCATTCTCTCCCCCTAGAGTAAAACACAGTTTTCAAGTTTCGATTCTATTTCCTTCTGTAAGTTTCTATAAGATAACTTGCACATTGAATTTTGACAAAGTTTCCATCAGTGCTCTCTCAAGACTATTCATAACTTTAAGCAAGACTATAATATAGTGGACCACGTGGGGGTTTCTTCCCACATTCGGAAGACGAAGGTTAATGGGGTTGGGGTTTCGGGTTTGTGAGTTTTTGTTTCATTCTCTTCTGTGCGGGGGCAAGGGCGATGTCTTTTCTTTCAGCGGCAGTCATAGGTTTTCTGTTTCATGGCTATTGGAGAAGACGAATCTCAGAGTTGCACTCTGAATACACACTTTGATAATAGAATGAACCTTTGAACCTTTAAAGCTTTAGACAGTGTTGGTCGTTGAATGAAACGACTCATTTCACTGTATATTTTGATATACACGTGATACATATTATAGTTATCTTCTGTGTACTCAGGAGAATAACGACTCACTCGAGCCTCTCCAAGTAAACATTCATCACTATAATATAGAACTAAGTTGTGCCAAGATCTCCTTTTCGCGGGGAGTGGAGTTTGTTTAGGAGCTGTTAGTTCTCAGCCGTTTTCTGGCCCTCACCTCGGGAGTGAGGGAGCAGACCTTGACCATTCCGCCGTATCCAGGCTGGTGGTAGAGAGGAGCTCCGATCAGAAGCAGATCCGTCCCACCGTCTCCATCCAGGTCTAGGACGCCGATCTCCGCGCCAAAGTAGGAGCCGATCTGGGAGGGAGAGACACAAAGAGCCACACCGTCCTGAAACACGTTCGGGCTAAGACAGAGTGCAGCCCCACCACGCCGTTGCATTGCACACTCCCGCAGTCATGGTGTGATGGTTTGTTCCCACCGCCCCAACACACTAGCAGGGTCACACTTTACCGGGGTTAGACAAAGAATGACCATCCCTCCACACCGGCGGGTCCCACACTCCTATGACTTCCTTGCTGCTCCCCCTCGCACACCGACTCTCCCGCCCTCTCTCTTCCTCCTCAGAGGACCGAACCTGTTCTCCTTTAATGTGTTGCTTTGGTTCCCAGGTCTCGTTGCCTCCCTGGCCGAAGACGACGACTTTTCCCTTGTGCTGATAGCGGGGAGCACCCACCACGTAGAGGGTGCTGTTCCCGTATACCGCCCTCTCCACGGAGTAACCTACAGTGAGTAGAAAGGCCGAAACAACATTAGTGCTGCAGGAATGGGGTCACAGAGACAGTTAGATATGGGGTCGCAGAGATGGTGAGGGACGGGGCCGCAGAGACAGGGAGGGACGGGGCCGCAGAGACAGGGAGGGAAGGGGTCACAGATATAGGGAGGGAAGGGGTCAAAGATACAGGGAGGGACGGGGCCGCAGATACAAGGAGGGAAGAGGTCACAGAGACGGTGAGGGTAGGGGTCACAGAGACAGGGAGGGACGGGGCCGCAGAGACAAGGAGGGAAGGGGTCACAGAGACAGGGACGGACAGGGCCACAGAGACAGGGAGGGAAGGGGTCACAGATATAGTGAGGGAAGGGGTCACAGATACAGGAAGGGAAGGGGTCACAGAGACGGTGAGGGAAGGGGTCACAGAGAGGGATGGGATCACAGATACAGGGAGGGATGGGGTCACAGATGCGGTGAGGGATGGTGTCAGAGCTGTCTCTGTGGGGATTTGCCATTGCTTGCATGGTGGGTTCTGGAAGAGGCGACGGGGAAAGTTGACGCTTTTGCTGCTGCTTGTGTGTGTTGGGGGGGGGGGGCGGAGAGGGATTCTCACGTTTTCTGGCATTCATTTGCTTTTTTCTGATTAACGGATATCTGTTAAGAGTAAGAGTGACAGGTTGTATACTGTATACATTCTCTGATATTAAATTTGACTATTGAACCTTTGAATTGAGAGGAAGGTGTCTTCAGGCGGGGAAAAGTGTAGCGAGGGAGGGAGTGACAGAGGCGGGTAAGTGAGTAGGAAAGCGATAGGGCCACGGAGACGGAAAGGCACAGAGTCGTAGAGAGGAGCGAGAGAGTCAAAGAGAGGAAAGGAGTGTAGGGGAGGCAAGGTTGGAAGGGTGGCGATGTGAGTGGTGTAGGGGAGGGTCGGGGAGGATTGGACGGGTGACAATGTGAACTTGTGCCTCCCCTCTCTAGCCCGATCCTCTGCTCTCCTTTCCTTCCAGTCCAAACACTGGATCTCTCCATGAACCCGACATAATTTCGCCGTGGCTTCTTTTCCCTTGCCCCCTCCCCCACTCCCACCTCCCCTGCCCAACCCACCTCATTCCGGTCGTTCTGTATGGTTACCTAGGTAGGCGTTCTTCATGTCGTGGTGACTCTTGGAGACGTTAATGAAGGTCCTCACCTTGTCGCGAATCTCCACCAGGCCTCCAGACCAGTCATAGGCCCCTACGGCCCCCAGGAGGACCGAGTCCTGGAAAGGGAGGAGAGAGAGGTGGGTCGTTGGGTATGATGACCTGTGGGAAGACAGTTTCCGGGAATGCTACCATTCATCCCATGGAGACTACAGCAGGGTGGGAGGGGGACGGGATGCCAACGTTTATTGTTCATCCCTAGTTGCCCTTAAGAATGTCAGTATCTTCCCAGTACACAGCCCATCACCAGTCGACCCTTGAGAGGATGAACAAATGCCAGCATTTTTCAGCTATCCCCAATCGCCTTTCCCGATGAGGCAGAATCCAGACTCATTTACCCAATCATAAGCGCCCCTCTACAAGGTGCAGGGGACGCCAGCACTTATTGCCCCGGTCGGTCTTTCAGAAGGTGGGGTGAGTCTTTCTTTTCCCATCTTCTCTGGCATCGAGATCTCGCAGCGCTGGTAGCAGACGGAGTTCCAGTACTCAGAACTGGCTCTGGCGAAGGGAAGACGAAATATTTCAGGGGTTGGTACTTAAAGAGAAGGGGCGACACCTAAGGGTTACGTAGTGGTTACGTTTACTTCCTTGCACTCTCTGAAGCTGCTGATCCCATCTTCTCACAAATGGGCACATCTACAAGGAGCGGAGAAAAGTGAAACCGCATACATCAACAAGAATCCCCACCAGGCAGACCAGGCTCTCTTCTCTCTGTTGCCGTCAAGAATGAGGTACAAGAGTCTCAGGTCCCACAACCACCAGGTTCAGGAAGAGAGGGAATAACTTCACTGAATTTCACTCAACCTCAACATTAAACTGTTGTCACAACCCATGAACTCACTTTCAGGGACTCTTCTTCTCATGTCCTCGATGTTTAATACTTATTTATTTACAGTACTATTGTTTTGCTTTCTTATTTTTTCATTTTCTATTTGCACAGTTTATTGTCTTTTTCACATCGGTTGTTTGTCCATCTTGTGTCGATTTTTCATTAATTTGATGGTTTTCTTTGTATGACTGTGAATGTTCACAGAAACCATTCTCAGGGTTGTACCTGGTGACGTACATATACAGTGGCATGCAAAAGCTTGGGCACCCCTGGTCAAAATTTCTGTCTCTGTGAATAGCTAAGCGAAGAAAAGATGAACTGATCTCCAAAAGTCCTAAAGTTAAAGATGACACATTTCTTTTCAACATTTTAAGCAAGATTATTTTTGTTTCGTGCAATTTTAGAGTGCAAAAAATGAAAGGAGCACCACGCAAAATTTTGGGCACCCCAAGAGATTTGAGCTCTCAGATAATTTTTACCAAGGTCTCAGACCTTAATTAGCTTGTTAGGGCTCTGGCTTGTTCACAGTCATCGTTAGGAAAGGCCAGGTGATGCAAATTTCAAAGCTTTATAAATACTGTACCCTATCTCCTCAAACAATAGACAATAGACAGTAGCTATTCACAGCAACAGAAATTTTGACTGGGGTGCCCAAATTTTTGCATGCTACTGTTAGTTTGATAATAAAGTTACTTTGGACTTTTGGACTTGTTCTGTGTAAGTGAGTAATCACGGGACGCCAGGAATGAACTTTCGTTCATTCGTTAATCATATGATTACCTTCGTTAATAATAGGCGAGACAGAAGAGGGCAAATATAGTGGCTTTATTCAAGAAGGGCTGTAAGGACACGACAGGGAATTGCAGGCTGGTGAGTCTAACATCAGTGGTGGGGAAAGCTGCTAGATGTGATTCTGGGCGACGGGGTCTTCCCGCATTTGAGCACAGAACAGAAGGATTTATGTACATGTTTCCCTGAAAGGGCTGACAGAGCGGCGAAGAAGGCATTTCGCACTCTGGCCTTCATCAGTCAGGGCCCTGAGTACAGGATTTGAGACATCGTGTTGCAGTTGTTCAGTTTTGAGCTGCACTTTGGGAGGCCGCACTTTGTGTTTGGATTTGGTCGCGCTGCTGTAGGGAACATGCCATTAAGCGAGAAACAGTCCGGAGGAGATTCACGATGACGTTGCCGAGATTTGAGTGTCTGACTTACAGAGAAGGTTAGGGTTAGAGACATAGAGAGGGTGAATGCAAAAAGTCTTTTTCCACAAGAGTAGGGAATCAAGTAGCAAAGGCCATAGACTTGAGGTGAAAGTGAAGGGATTTAATCGGTGCTCGAGGGTTTCACTTGTCATGGAGAGGGTAGTTCATACATGGAATGGGTTGCCCAAGGAAGTGGTTCAGGCAGCTGCATTAACAACATTTAAAAGGCCGCAGTCGCAAAACTCAGGATGAACTTTTGCAAGTCAGGCGGCTACATTGAGGGGGAATAAACGGTAAGTCGTTTCGGGCCGAGACACTTCATGGAGACTGGAAAGAAGGGGGAGGAAGCCCTAACTAAGTGGGTGGAGGTGTCTGGGGTAAGAAGAGAAGCTGGCGGGTGTTAGGTGAGAATAGGTGAGGGGAACGTGGTTGAGTGGGGAAAGGAGATGAAGTAAGAAGCTGAGAAGGGATCGCTAAAAGGCAGAAGAACAAGGGATCTGATAGAAAGAACAGTGATCAATGGGAGAGAGGGACAGAAGAACAGAACTGGAGGGAGATGACAGACAACTAAGGAGAAGAGAAGGAGTGAGAGAAGGACCAGACTGGAGAATGGAAAAGGAGAAAAGGGAAGGGGGGGGGGGAATTACCGCTGTAGAGGAATTGATTTTCACGCCATCAGGATGGAGGCTACACGGAAAGAATATGAGATGTTGCTTCTCCAACTTGAGTTTGGCCTAATCGTGGCATTAGATGAAGCTATGGACAAGTATGTCAGAATGTGAAAAGGAATTTGAATTATAATGGGTGGCCATCAGGAGACCCTGCCTTTTGGACAAAGGTTCAAAGGTTCATTTTATTATCAGAACACAACTCTGAGATTCATTTTCTCCACAAAGCCATAAAGTACAAAAAGAAACATGGCTCCCCCACCCGCACGAAAAGGAGTAAGACGCGATGCTTGCAAACTCGCCCTAACCTTCCCACTCGTTCAAAAACTATCAGATCGCTCACTCTGACACAGCAGCTAAACCATCAAACCCCTAACCCACCCCAACTCCTCCCACGCAATAAAACAGCGACAATACCATCGACCACCAAACCCCTCCCTCACCAAAAACTAACATATCGCCCACCCGCTACTCAGCATCAAGAGAAAACAGAGAATAACTGAAGGACACCTACATAAACTACAATCCACACCAATTATCACATGCATCTCGGAATTTCAAAAATACCCGCCGTCAGCACTGATGTGGGCAACTGCTCAAACCCCATCCTTCCCTATGGGCTTGGTCCGCCGAGAAGTGGCCTCCCGTGGACAGAGACAAGTACATCGATTGGAAATTTGGGCTAAACTCAGGCAATGGGACTGGCTCAGATGGGGAAAGGGTCGGGTTCCCTGTTTTAGGACACAGAGTCACTCCTCTGACAGATACTCCCTATGGATCTGAGAAGACCGGGGAGCGGATTTTATTCTTCTGAGGAGTCAGCAGGGTTCTCACCTCGTTGAGGAGGACGCTAAATCCCTGCTGGGACATCTCCATCTCGAAGGAGCTCTCGCTGGAGGATTGCGTTCCTGTGGAAGACAAAAAATGTGATGGGGACATGGAGTGGGAGTGGAAGCGGGACCGGGTAGTTGAGGGTAAACGGTAGGGGAGGAGATGAAGTAGGGAAGTGAGATAAGACAAGGGTTCACAAATTGGTAGGACGCAGGTGGGTGAGAGGGACAGGAGGAATATGACAGGAGAATCCACTGGTGGAGGAGAGAAAGATTCACGGGATGGGGGTATGGGATGGGATAAACGGAGGGGAGGGCAGGGAGAGAGAAAAAGATGGAGATTGATAAAGGAAGTGGGAGGATGGGAGTAGAGGGGAGGGTTTGGGGTTTATGGAGAGGAGAGGGAGCGGAGAGTGAATGGAAGATGAGCGAGGACAATAGGAAGAGGAGGGAGGAGAGAGGGAGAGGGGCAAAGCGTGAAAGGGAGAGGGAATGAGTGGGCAGGGAAAGGGTGGTGGGCAGTAAGAGAGAGATGGAAGTGCCGGGAAGGGTGGAGGTGGGTGAGGGACTGTTGGTGAGGAATGGCTAGAGGGCGGCAGCAGGGAAAACACGGAAAGGGGCGGAAAAAGTGGAGTTGGACGAAGTTGGTGGGAACGAGGGGGACCCCGGTGTCCCGTATGAAGCCACATCCTACTTTAGATTCCTCACCCTCAATCTGGTAGATTTTGGACTTGAGATCCTGGAAGACAGAATGTAGCTCATTGTAGTCTTTCACCTTGATCAGATAATCGGGGGACGAGGCGATGATTTCCAGCTCTTTCAGACCCCTGCTGCCCTCCTTGAAACTCTGTCCAACCTGTGAACAGAACAGAATTAGAAACCAGCTCACAGTGTCAGTTTCATAGGGGAGAGGAATGGCAATACTAATCAGGGATAGTGTCACAGCTGCAGAAAGGAAGGCTATCATGACGGGATTATCTACTGGAGAACGCTGTGCTAGATACTGAGGCTCCAGAGGTGGTAGGTAAGAACATAGGGATCTCTATCTGTTTAGTATGATGGGAGAAGAGTCCAGCATCTTCAACGTGATCCTACAACTAAGCATAGCTTTCCCTCCGCCGTCCTTCATATTTCGTAGGGATCACCCTTCCTTCACCACTGATCTTTGCCTGGCACTTACCCCAGCAGGAGTGACGTGCCCCTACATCTCCTTTCTCACCACCATTCAGGGCTCCAAATAGTAATTCCAGGTGAGGCAACACTACACCTGCGAGTCTCTCCTGGTCATCCGATGCCACAGCTACGGATGCCACAAAAGGCAGGATCTCCCGGTGGCAAACCATTTCGATTCGACTTCCTATTCTCATTCCGATATGCCCGTGCATGGCCTCCTCTAGCCAAGCTCACGTCAGAGAAGCAACATCTCAGATTCCGTCTGAGTAGCCTCTAACCTGACGGTATGAACATCAATTTCTCCAACTTCCACTAATTTCTGCCCCTTCATCCTTTGCTTCATTGTTCATTACTGTGGCTGGTTACCCTTTCACCCCCTCTCTTCTCCTCATCTGTCCATTACCTCCCGCTGGCGGCCTTCCTCCTTCCATTTCTCCCAAAGTCAACTGTCCTCTATCAGACTTCTTCTTCCCTTTCTCTCTTCCACCGATCATCTGGCAGCACCTCCCCTTCCTATATCCATACACGACGCATCCGAACTTGTACTCCCCCTCCCGCACCCTCTTATTCTGACCCGCCCATTCCTTTCAAATCTTCATGAAAATTCATCTCTTAATCCCCCTCAATAGATGCTGCCTAATCTGTTGAGTCCCCCCAGCAGTTCGTATGTGTTGCTCAATTTTGTAGCATCTGCAGAATTTGTGTTGGGAAAGATGAAAAATAACAGGGCTATAGTAATGGGTGACTTCAACTTCCCTAATATTGATTAACACCTCTATAGGGAGAGGATTAGAAGAGATGGAATTTGTAGATGCATCCAGGAAAGATCCTTGACACAATATGTAAACAGGCCGACTCGAGTACGGATTATACTGTGATCTGTTACTAGGCAATTAACCAGGTCGGGTGACATTTTGGAGTCAGTGACCACAACTCCATGGCATTTACAAGGATAAGAACAGACGACATGTGAAAATATTTAACTGGGGGAGGACGAATCAGTCAGGAACTTGTGAGTGTCAATTGGGAGCAGATGCTGTCAAGGAAATGAACAACGGAAATGTGGAGTTTGTTTAAGGAGTATCTTCGTGGAATTTGGATGTTTGTTCCATTGAGGCATTAACAGGATGGTCGGGTGAGATGAGGAAAGCACAGCACATAGAACTGAACAGCCTGGTACTGTATTCGTTGTGCCGAACTTTTAAGCTTCTTCAGTATAAAGGTAACCCTTCACTCAATCTTCCTTTCATCCATGCCTATCGAAGAGTCTCTTAAATGTCACCAATGTATCTGTCTCGACCACCAGCAACGGCAGGGCGTTCCATGCACTTACCACGCCCTGTGTAAAAAAAACTTACCTCTGACATTCCCCTATACATTCTATAAAGCACCTTTAAATTATGCCCCCCGGGGGAAAGGGTACCGGCTGTCCACTCTATCTATCTGCTCTTATCATCTTATACATCTCTATCAAGTCGCCTCTCGTCTTCCTTCTCCCCAACGAGAAAATCCGTGGCTTTTGCTCCGATGCTCTGTTGTGGTCGCCGCTGACATGTAATTGTTCTTTCCTGTTTTGTTCTGTGGTTCAGGGGATTTTTGGGGAGGATAGAAAGTGGAGTTAAGGATCGTGTTAGGATTCTGGGGACCGTTACGTGGGGGAATGAGAGGAATTAGAGGTGTTGCCGGAGTTTTGGTTCCTTAATCTCCGCTACACGTCTGAAGAACGCCGGCGCAACGCAGACATGGGATATCCCCGTACAGAGACGGAATGTTTAACCGGATATTGGGCTGACGGACCAGCGTGGACGAAAGTCGGTGGTCCCCCCAGCAGCGAATCGCCGGCGGGCTACGGAGTGCGAGTTCCATGCTGCTGGAGAAGTGAAGTCCAATGCTGCTGGAGCCAAATGGGTTCGGGAATCGATGAGAACGGAGTTCGAAGACTAGAATTTCTGGGTCCGTCATTGACGAGTTCGGAGTTCGACGCCTGAGTACGGTGATCGGCGGTCCTGTTTCAATGGAACGATCGAGGCCATCGAATTGGAAGTAGAGGCACATAGGTCGGAGTACCGGGTCTGTGAATGTCTGTGGGTTTGCTGGGGTATCGAAAGCCTAATATCTACTCATTGGGGTTCGACTCTGAAGCTGGAGGGTCAATGTCGAAGTATACGGATTGGGGTCTGGGGTTACAGGTCTGTGTATGTGCGTGGGTAAGAAAGAATGGAACGTGTTTTTTTGTTTGGGTGTTTTGTGTGTGTGTGTGTGTGTGTGTGTGTGTGTGTGTGTGTGTGTGTGTCTCCCTCACTTAAATCCAAATTAAGCTCTAGTCTGGACACCATCATCTTTCATCGACGACGATGGACGAACAGGTGTGTGTCTGGTTGATCTGTGTTGTTCTACCAAGTATTGTGAGCATGCTATATTGACGCCGGAATGTATAGCGACATTTGCGGACTGCCCCGGCACATCCTCAGATTTGTCGGCTACGTAAACGCGAGGGACGAACTTCGTTGTCTGTTTTGATGTGCATGTGATAACTAAACTTGAATCTTGAACTTTGCTCAATCAATCCCCTTAAGAGTTGTTACCAGGCAACATCCTGGTAAATCTGCTTTGCACCCTCTCCAAAGTTTTCACATCTTTCCTATAATGGGGCGACCACAAATGCAAACAACACTCCAAGCGTGGCCAGACTTGTTTTATAGAGTTGTAACATTACCTCGCAGCACTTGAGGTCACTGAAGGTTTAGGAAGCACACAACAGACAAGGCTCCGGAGAGTTAAAAGGTAGCCAGAACGAAGGTTAAGAAGAGACTTGAGACAGCTAGAAAGGAACACGAGATAGTCTTGGCGAGTAGGATTAATGAAAATGCACATAACACACATAAATGCTGGAGGAACTCAGCAGTCAGGCTGCATCTATGGAAAATGATAAACAGTCGACATTTTGGTTCTTCAGAACTGAGACGGAAGGGTGAAGATGACTGAATTTAAAAAGGTGGGGCAGGGGAGGGGAAAAAGGCTGGCGGTAACGTGGTAGGTGAAGCCAGCTGGGTGGGGAAAGTCCAGAGCTGGAGAAGAAAGAATCTGATAGGAGAGGAGAGTGGACCATAGGAGAAATGGAAAGAGGAAGGGACCCAGGGGGAAGTGATAGGCAGGTGAGAAGAAGTGAAGGTTGGGAGTGGGGATTAAAGGAAGGGAAGGGGAATTTGTTCACCGGAAGGAGAAATCGATTTTCACGGCAGGGATGGAATCTCATTGAATCCTCCCAAATACTTAATGGCCTGGATAAAGCGGACACAGAGAGGATGTTTTCATTACTGTGAGGATATCAGCTCCGAAGGTTTCAGCCTCAGAATGAAGGAGGGCCTTTTAGGGCCAACGACGACGAATTTCTTCCGCCAGATCGCAGGATTCGTTGCGACAAAGGCTGCGAAGACCAAATCTTTGGGTATATTTACGTTAGCGATTCCCGCGCCTTCCCTCACGGAGATATCCTCTTTGTCCCTCACCGATCTCGCTCTACCTCCCACACTGAGAATCCCTCTTCCACATGCAGACCCCATGCCTGTGCCACACGGATCTTCACCTCCGTCCCACACCCATCCCACCCACGTACATACAGGGGGGATACCTACCCCAATTGCACAGCGAGTGATCTGTTTGTCCTTAGCCTTCTGGATGACCTGCGACAGACTGAGGTCTCCCTGTGTGGTCTCTCCATCCGTGATCACAATCAGGAGCTTCGCTGCCCCTTTTCTTGCCCCATCCTCCTCCGTAAACACAGAAGATCTGCGGAGCACAGGAGGGAGGAGTGTCACATTAGAGATAGGAGGAGGAAAGGCCATTCTTTCCCCTCTCTTGATTCCAGTGGGTATGCATCATACGTTCTCCATTTCCCCATCCCTTCCTCTCACTCTATCTCTCTCCCCCCATCTCTCTCTCACACACACACACCCTCAGAAGCCCCTCCCTTAATTTAAATAAAAGCCGCCTTCTTTCCAGTGGCATCACAGTTCTCCAGGGAAAAAAAAATCTAATGTTTTTGTGGTTGAGAGAGGGAGGTATTGAATCACACCGTCCCATCACACACTCCCGGGGTCAGACACAGAGTGAAGCTCCCTCCACACCGTCCCATTACGCACTCCCGGGGTCAGACACAGAGTGAAACTCCCTCCACACCGTCCCATCACACACTCCCGGGGTCAGACACAGAGTGAAACTCCCTCCACACCGTCCCATAACGCACTCCCGGGGTCAGACACAGAGTGAAACTCCCTCCATACCGTCCCATCACACACTCCCGGGGTCAGACACAGAGTGAAGCTCCCTCCACACCGTCCCATCACACACTCCCGGGGTCAGACACAGACTGAATCTCCCTCCACACCGTCCCATCACACACTCCAGGGGTCAGACACAGAGTGAAGCTCCCTCCACACCGTCCCATCAGACACTCCCGGGGTCAGACACAGAGTGCAGTAACTTCTATACTGTCCCATTACACACTCCAAGGTTAAGACACAGAGTGAAACAACATTTACACGTCCCACTACACACTTCTGGGGCCAGACACCGAGTGAGGCTAACTTTACACCGTCCCAGCACACTCCCCTCTTCCCCCTATCCCCGGGGTCGGACACAGAGTGAGGCTAACTTTACACCGTCCCATCACACTCCTCTCTCCCCTCCACCCCCGGCGTCGGACACAGAGTGGGGCTCCCTCTAACCCTGCCGTCACGCACTCCTGCACACGGAGTAGTTACATGGTATAATCGATCCCAGTTCCGGTAAAGGTCGAACTCTCCATCAGTTGGATGCGACTCACGATCTCACCCAGATTCTTTCGTTGGGCCTGGAACGTTGCAAAGCTCAGTTCCGTTCTGACCATGGCGGAGTATTGAACGATGGCAAACTGGAGAGTGAAGAAGGCTTCAGTGAAGACAGAAACAGTTGCCCAGTCCTGTGTATCTGCTGAACTAGCCCCATTGACCTGCCTCTCTCCCGCAGGCCCATGTCAGTCCCAAACTAATCCCACCGTCTCGCTCTTTCGCCACAGTCACGTGTCAGTCCCGAAATTTACCCCCACTGCCCCATGCTCTCTTCACAGTCTGTGTCAAGCTCCAAACTAATACCCCTGCCGGACCTCCCTCAACTTCACACCCAACTCCTCTCGTTCCACCCCACCCCTGACGTGAACCCCGCCCCGTCACCAACCTGCATGCCAGCGTCCGATTGTTCCATCATCTTCAACATGAACTTTTTGTTCGCTTCTAGGTCTATTTTGCTGAGACTGTTGGACCCATCGAAGAGAAAGACCACATCTAGCATCTCAGGGATACACTCTGTCAGAGAGGGGGAGAGCGGCAGAGGATGTGAGAGGGAAGGACGGTGAGGAACTCAGCACCTCGGGAGTTGTCATAAGTAGAGAGCGTCGCACCGAGGGAGGGCATTACTGTCATGTCCGTACTCCCTTCTCCCTAGTTCCTCTCCCCATCTACCTCTTTACCCTCAATCCATCCTAAACTCTCACTCATAAACTCCCAGGATAGGGAGTTTGTGGAGTGTCTAAGGGATGTATTTTTGGAACAGATTGTGCTTGAGCCAACCAGGAACGAGGCTATTTTGGACTTGGTGATGTGTAATGAACAGGAATTGATAAGTGATCTTGAAGTAAAGGAGCCATTAGGAAGTAGTGATCATAACATGATAAGTTTTTATCTACAATTTGAGAGGGATAGGGGCAGATCAGAGGTGTCAGTGTTGCAATTAAATAAAGGAGACTACGGAGCCATGAGGGATGAGCTGGCCAAAGTTAAATGGGCGGATGCCCTGTCAGTGGCAGATATTCTTGGGCATAATACAAAAGATGCAAATACAGTTCATTCCAATGAGAAGGAAGGATTCAAAGAGGGGGAAGGGGCCACAGTGGTTGACAAAGGAAGTCAGAGATTGTATAGCATTAAAGAAAAAGAAGTATGACAGGGCTAAGATGAGTGGGAATACAGATGATTGGGAAAGTTTTAAGGAACAGCAGATCTTAACTAAAAAAGCAATACGGAGAGAAAAAATCAGGTATGAGCTCAGTCTAGCCAGGAATATAAAAGGGGATAGCAAAAGCTTTTTTAGCTATGTGAAGAGAAAGAAGATAGTTAAGAACAATGTTGGTCCCTTGAAGAATGAATTGGGAGAAATTGTTATGGGAAACAGGGAAATGGCAATTTAATGCATACTTTAGATCTGTCTTTACCAGGGAGGACACAAGCAATCTCCCAGATGTATGGATGGGCCAGGGTCATAAGATATCAGAGGAATTGAGACAGATTGACATTAGGAAAGAAACTGTGATGAGTAGACTGGTAGGACTGAAGGCTAATAAATCCCCGGGTCCAGATGGTCTGCATCCGAGGGTTCTAAAAGAGGTGGCTCAGGAAATTGCGGATGCATTGGTAATCATTTTCCAATGTTCCTTAGATTCAGGATCAGTTCCTGAAGATTGGAGAGTGGCTAATGTTGTCCCACTTTTCAAGAAGGGAGGGAAGGAGAAAACGGAGAACTATCGCCCTGTTAGCCTAACGTCAGTCGTGGGGAAGATGCTTGAGTCCATTATTAAGGACGAAATAGTGGCACATCTAGATGGCAGAAATAGGATTAGGCCGAGCCAGCATGGATTTACCAAGGGCAAATCATGCTTGACTAATCTGTTGGAGTTTTTTGAGGGTGTAACAAGGATGTTAGACGAGGGTAAGCCAGTAGATGTTGTGTACCTAGATTTTCAGAAGGCATTCGATAAGGTGCCACATAGGAGATTGGTGAGTAAAATCAGAGCTCATGGCATTGGGGGTAGGGTTTCAACATGGATAGAAAACTGGTTGGCAGATAGAAAGCAAAGGGTAGCAGTGAATGGGTGTTTCTCAGACTGGCTGGAGGTGACTAGTGGGGTACCACAGGGCTCTGTATTGGGACCACAGCTCTTTACGATTTATGTCAATGATTTAGATGAGGGCATTGAAAACTATATCAGCAAGTTTGCTGACGATACTAAACTGGGTGGCAGTGTGACATGCGAAGAGGACGTTAGGAGAATACAGGGAGACTTGAATAGGCTGAGTGAGTGGGCAGATACTTGGCAGATGTCATTCAATGTGAATAAATGTGAAGTTATCCACTTTGGAAGCTGGAACAAGAGGGCAGAGTATTGTCTGAACGGTGTCGAGTTAGGTAAGGGAGAAATGCAAAGAGACCTAGGAGTCCTAGTTCACCAGTCAATGAAGGTGAATGAGCAAGTGCAACAGGCAGTGAAGAGGGCAAATGGAATGTTGGCCTTTGTTACAAGGGGAATTGAATACAAGAGCAAGGATGTTCTTTTGCATTTGTACAGGGCCCTGGTGAGACCACACCTGGAATATTGTGTACAGTTTTGGTCTCCAGGTTTAAGGAAGCACATTCTGGCAATTGAGGAAGTGCAGCGTAGATTCACTAGGTTGATTCCTGGGATGGCAGGGCTGTCTTACGCAGAGAGATTGGAGAGATTGGGCTTGTACACGCTGGAATTGAGGAGATTGAGAGGGAATCTGATTGAAACGTTTAAGATAATTAAAGGATTTGATAGGATTGAGGCAGGAAATATGTTCCAGATGTTGGGAGAGTCCAGTACCAGAGGGCATGGATTGAGAATAAGAGGTCAGTTATTTAAAACAGAGTTGAGGAAGAGCTTCTTCTCCCAGAGAGTTGTGGAGGTGTGGAATGCACTGCCTCGGAAGACGGTGGAGACCAATTCTCTGGATGCTTTCAAGAAGGAGCTGGATAGATATCTGATGGATAGGGGAATCAAGGGATATGGGGACAAGGCAGGGACTGGGTATTGATAGTGAATGATCAGCCATGATCTCAGAATGGCGGTGCAGACTCGAGGGGCCGAATGGTCTACTTCTGCACCTATTGTCTATTGTCTATTGTCTATAAACATTCCTTCTCACTCCGCAAACGTCTCCCCTTCACCTTCCTCTATCTTACACCACTCCTCTCTCCTTCCTCCCTCTCCTAACCCTTTCTCAGCCCCATACCTCACTCTCCTCCTCTCTTCTCATTAATCCACTCTCTCCTTTCCCATTCCTTCTCTTTTAGTTGCCCGTCTTTCCCTCTTCGTTCTTTCCTTCTCCCTTCCCTTTAACCTATCCCTCAACTTCAGCAAGACGAAGGAATTGGTTGTTGACTTCAGAAGGAGCGGTGGACCGCACGACCCCATCTACATCGGTGGTGCGCAGGTGGAACAGGTCAAAAGCTTTAAGTTACTCGGGGTGAATATCACAAATGACCTGACTTGGTCTAACCAAGCAGAGTCCATTGCCATGAAAGCCCACCAGCGTCTTTACTTCCTCAGAAAGCTGAAGAAATTTGGCCTGTCCCCTAAAACCCTCACTAATTTTTATAGGTGCACCGTAGAAAACATTCTTCCAGGGTGGATCACAACCTGGTATGGAAGTTGTCCTGTCCAAGACCGGAAGAAGCTGCAGAAGACCGTGAACATAGCCCAGCACATCACACAAACCAATCTTCCGTCCTTGGACTCACTTTACACCGCACGCTGTCGGAGCAGTGCTGCCAGGATAATCAAGGACACGACCCACCCAGCCAACACAATTTTTTTCCCACTTCCCTCCGGGAGAAGGTTCAGGAGCATGGAGATTCGTACGGCCAGATTTGGGAACAGCTTCTTTCCAACTGTGATAGGACTGCTGAACGGATCCTGACCCGGATCTGGGCCGGGCCTTCCAAATATCCGGACCTGACTTGCACCACCTTACTATCCCTTTTCAGTTTTCTAATTATGATTTATAATTTAAATTTTTATTTCGATTTGTACTCCAGGGAGCGCGAAGCGCAGAAACAAATTTCACTGTGATGATTGTACGCTGTAGTATCAATTGTTTGGTGACAATAAAGTAAACTTCTCCCCTCCCCCTCTCTTCGTCCTTGCAATTCTATTTCTCCCATTCCACCTTCCTCTCTCTTTCTCATCATCTCTCCGCATAATATGTCCTCTCTCCACACCCCTCCTACTCCTCTTGCTCTCCTCACCCCCTTGCTCTCTCTCCACGCCCAACCCTCCGGAACAGGAAGCTCCACTGGGCATTCCCCTCCCTCCTCACCCCTGCCCATTCCTCGTCTCACCCTCCACCCTTGACCCGCCCCTCTTCTCCCCTGTCCTCACCGATTTTTCCGATGTCCAGTGGAGCTTCCAGTTCCAGCTGCTCTCCGAACCGAATGCACTTTCCTGGGAACCAGGTGTTTCTCATGCATCCAAACACCGTGTTGGGATCACAGACCTAGAGCGGAGAGTGAGAGAGAACGTGTGAGTGTGTGTGAGAGAGGGGGAGGGAGGGAGAGAGTGAGGGAGGAAGAGGGGAAAGAGAGTGAGTGTGAGAGAGGGAGGGAGGAAAAAGAGGGGGAGAGGGAGAGAGAGGGAAGGAGGGCTAGAGTGGGTGTTACCCAGAGAAGCAGCCTTCCCCACCCTCTCCAATCACCAGTCATCCCCTCGCCTTCCTGCTCTCGATGTACCACCCCCAGAGACACCGGAGGGCCACGGGATCTGGGGGCAGCTAAGCACGAAGGAGGGAGAGGCGCGGGTTGGGAGGATGGACAGGTCGGGAAAAAAGCAATAGTTAGGAGGGGTGGAGGGCGAGGGAGCTAGTATGCTGGAGGGAGTAGAAAAGGGAAGGAGGGAGAGGAAAGAAGGAGGGATGAATGGAATCCTGACAGGATGTGGTTGAAGAGGGACGAAGCGCCAGGGAAAAGAGAGAGGTCGCTACTTAGGGGGTGAAGGAGGAAGTGTTCAAAGTTCAAAGTAAAGCTGTAAAGGGGAGGGCGAGTGAGAGGCGACGATGTAGGGTAGGGACAGAAAGGACGGGACGTGAGGAACCTACCACCAGGTTTGGCCCCGAAGCGTCCATTGAAAGCGCGGCGGAGTTGTTGAAGGAGTCTGCGAGAACAACGAGAGACATGGCCGTTAGCGAAGCAGTCAGGGGAACAGCGTGCAGAAAATTTCCCTCCCCTACCACCTCCGTTCCCTTCCCACACATCTCCACTCATCCTCCCCTCACCCTTCCCCCTTTCCAGCACATTCCCTTACCCTAACTCTCCCTTTCCCCTTTTTCCATCCACTGGTCTACCATCTTCCTCCCCTTCTCTCCCCTAACCTCTCCTCTCCGCTCCCTCCCAGTCCATCATCCAATCCTCCGCTTTCCACTTTCCCGGCTTCTCCCCTCTCCCCTTCCTCCCATTTCCTTTGCCTCTTCACCTTCCGAGCTCCCGGCTCCTGCCCCTCTCTCTCCTTCTTCCTCCCTGCTTCCCTCGGTCCCTAATACCCGCAGGACCAACTACTAACCCCTTCCTTTCCTCTCTCGCCCCTCGCCTGAATCCTCCACGTTTCATAATTCCTCCCCACTCCCTCTACCGCATTCCCTCCACCACTCCCTTCCCCTCCTCTCTTCGCATCCTCCCTCTCCCCTCACTCTTTTTCCTGTTCTCCCCTCACTTCACTTCTCTCGGTTCCGGCCCTTCGCTCTCATCCCCTCGGCTTACTTACCCTCGCCTTTCTTACCCCTACTGTTGCCCCCTCCTTCCCTTCCCTTGTACTGTCCCCTCACGGTGTCGCTACCACTCGCCCTCAGGGATCATTCACCAGTGACGTTGGTGGGGTGGCAGTCACCGCCTCCGGCCGGGCAGCGGAGTAAGACGGCGCTTCCCATCTCGTCCTTTCCCGTCACTCCGATCCTGCGGAAGAGGTTAAGGGGTGCAGAGTCGTAATTCCGGGGCACCAGAAGAGGGAGGAATGAGAGGATCGGGAGGGGTGGGAGAGGCGGGTTGGGAGGGAAGGACGGTGAGGATGAGACTGGAGGAGGGGAGTGGCATTGAGGGATGAGAGAGGAGGGAGGACGTGAATACAGTAGGAAAGTAAAGAGGAGAGAGGAAGGACCATCACGGGAGGGGGCAGAGGATTGAGTGGGAGGAGCTGTGAATAGGTAAGGAGTGGAGAGGAGGGGACGATGGTGAGATTTGGAGGTGCAGTGAGGGAGGAACGAGAAGGTCGGTGGCAAGAACAGAGGGAGAAGGAAGGGCAGTGAGGGTGGTTGAATGGGGTTGGAAGTTAGGGAGGAGGGCGCACTGCGGAGATTTAAACCTCTGTGGAGGAATGATGTACAGAGGGATAGGTACCGAGAGCGGAATGAGAGGGAGCATTGCAGGACAGGAGGCAGGCAAGGACCGGAGGAGGGAGTGAGGAAACTGGGGCTATTCGCCGGATGGGAGAGCCACAGGTAGGGTGATAAGGAAGAAACGCTGATAGGGAAGGAGTCAGCACCGTGGGCAGGGAGCAGCAAGGAAGCAGAGCCGTAGGAGAGGCGGAAAGGAGGGAGCGGGAAGGAAGGAAAGGATAGATTGGGAGGGGAGGGAGCATTGATGAGAAGTGGGGTACTGGATATGAATAAGGGAGAGGATGGTGTGGTACGGCAGCAGAGATAAGGGGGAGAGCGAGGAGAGAAGGAGGTACGGCAAAGAAGCAATTGGATAGGTTCCCAGAGTCAGACGACAAACCCCCCCTGGTGATCTTGATGGGCGGTAGTGTGAGGGAGGCATCGTCTTACAACTGGCACAGAATTTATATTCCTCCCTGGCTACAGCTGAGGTGCTAGAAGACTGGAGAACAACAAAACGTTGCGTCCTTACCGGAGGATGGCAGTCGGAAATAGTACTGGGGATCAGTATTCAAGTGATGGGGAGACGTGGGAGGAAATTCTGGAGGTACTTAATTGGGCCGAACATAGAAGAGGATACTGTGTGTCCTCAACAGAGGGCAGAGAGGTCCTGTCCGGATCAGCTGACCTGCTAAGATCAGTTTATCCAGGCGACAAGAGCCTCAATGAGGGCGTCATGCAGGGGTGTCAGCAAAAGACACTGATGGGGTCTCTGCACAGTGCCCAGGAAATGAAGTGAGAGCATTTGGTACCCAGGGCTCCTGAGGAAACTAGGTCCACAGACGGCTCAGTTGCCTAAGACAGTGCAGTACGAGACGTCATGTCCAAATCATGGAGAGTGGGTGATACATCACACACCAATCCGGGAGTCAGACACAGAGGAAAGCTCACTTTGCACCGTCCCACTGCACACTCCCGCACAGACTCAGAGTGAAGTTCCCTCCACAGAGTCATCCTCTCTCCTTGTCGCTGACCCTTGCCCACACCCTCCCAATTCCCGCCAAACTCACCAGCTGTTCTGATCGTCTCCAAACTGGAACACGCGATCACCGAACTCAGACCCATTCCCGGTGGGGGATATCGTTGCCCCAGCTGTGTCGAGATTAAAGCAGTGGGCAGTGAGCAACAGCGATAGAGCACCTGTGTGTGGGGAGAATACAGAGTGAAATTCCCTCTTCTCCGTCCTGTCACAACACTCCTCGAGTCAGACACAGAGAGAAGCTCCGTTACTGCCGTCTAGTCATATAGAAACCTATAAAACACACAGAGCTGCAAAGACATAACGGAAACCAGCCCCTTCCATCGATTCTGTCTGCATTTTCGCTGGGGTGCATGGGGTGTCCAGGGAGGGGTAGCTCCTCTGGTGGCGAGCTTGTCGACTTCATCCACCTGTCCACCCAACTCTCACCTGTGGTTGCAAGTAACTGTTTGCATGCGACAGTGGCCACACCCCGGTGCACCGCTTCGACAGGCGGGCTAAACCAGGTGAGGGTAGCCGGGAACTTCCAACCCCGCTGAGACAGGGATACGTCTACCCCAACGTGCGTAGCCAGTTCTGTCGGACTGGGCGGATGAGATCAACTCCAAGATCCAACGGCCGAGAAGGCTGTGCTGCAAGGCTTCGTGGAGAGCGAAAGGCATGACAAGGCACAGCAGGCGTCATGGTTAACCACTGCAGCCCAAGAGGTCTCCAATCATAACGACATTTCTTACCGTTCGAGCAAGATATTTGAGGGCGAGAGAATGGAATTGCCCCATCCAGCACAACGGCTTTTTCACTATAAAACTCCACCGGCACAGTTTTTTTCTCCCACACAACTCTTCACCAAATCAATTGATGATCTGCACAGAAACGACGGATTCTCGCTGCCCCAGTAAAGCATCCAACAACGTCAATGTGCCCAGTCCATCCCGGACATTCTCTCTTCTCTCCGTGCTGTCGGAGGGGAATCACACCCCCAGTCTCACGGACAGCTTCTGCTCCGCTATTACCAGATATTGATTCGCCTCCTCATCGGATAAGACGGACCATTTACCACTTGCACCTTATTGTCTGTCTGCACTTTCACTGTAAACTTTTAACATTTTATTCTGCATTCTGTTATTGTTTTACCTTATTCTGCCTCGATTGATCTGTGTGAAGTGTGCAAGATAAGAGTTTCAGCGAACCGCAGTATTCATGATAATAATGAACCAATTTATTATTGTTTCACAAGTGAAAGGTTTTGGCTTAGGTGCCGTCCAGACAGATCACTTCACACATCGGCCCATCAAGGAGGCACACTTCAGCAATGTGCGATAGCCCACTGCTGTACTCTCGCTGAGTTTGTGAATGTGCGGTTAGGCACAGCTCATTCGTCATCTATAAACTTCCCGATGCACTAGTTATTGGCTGCATCTTAGATGGCGAGGAGGGAGCTCTCAGGAATGAGACAGATAGGCAGGTTGAGTAATGTCAGCAAGTCTAAACAATTGACTGTGGACTGTGGGACAAGAGGGTCCGGATATCATACCTGGAATAGAAGTGATCACCGAATGATCGTTCTTCTCCACCCTCTGTCCTCCCTCCACTCCCTCCCCCAAGGAGCATCCGCCCCTCCTTCTGAAACTTATAATCACTTTATCAGGTCTTGCATGACAGATGTCGGTAGTAATCAATCTAACTGTGATCCCAGTTTGAGGTGGTAATGTGGGAAACTCACCCGCTATCCTGAACAGCTCCCAAGTGGATCCCACATTCTTCGATCCCAGAAACATCTTCGGTGGCAAATATCATCTGATCATCTGAACGTCGGACCAGACAGGAGGAGGCGAGGCGATACCCGTCTGCGGAGAGAGAAACCATCAACAACTGGGGTCGGGGACTATGAGAACAGAGAGGGGAACAAGCTAGTCTGCCGCTCCAGAAGCGGTTTTGTGGAGAGGTGAGGATCGGGACAGGAGGGAAGGGAATAGTGTGGAAAAGGACAGGGTGGGCAGAGTGGGCATCCCTGAAAAGAGGCGAACTGCCCCGGAGTGGGCGGGGTTTGGAGGGAAGGAGTGTGAGCTGGTGGGCTGGAGGCGGATCTTGTCCCGACTGAAAGAGGACGAGGGCACACAAGCAGCTCTGCTTTGTGCGGGGAATTGGTATGTCTGGAGTGGAGAGAAGGCGTACAAGAGCGAAGTAGGTCAGCTGGTTCAAAGGTGTCGCGACAGAAACCTGGCACTCAATGTCAGCAAGGCCAAGGAACTCGCTGTGTTCTTCAGGAAGGGGATATCGGGAAACATTCGGCAGTCCTCATCGAGGGTTCAACCGTGAAAAGGTGGGGGGAGCCTGAAGCTCCTAAGCAGCAATATCTCAGAGGACCTGTCCTAGGCCAACACACTGATACAGCTCGACGAGGGCACACCAGCGGCTCTGTGCCATGAGGAGTTTGAGGAGACTCGGTATGTCACCAAAGGCCCGAGCAAACAGTCCAGAACTCTGCCTGGTTGCACTTCCGTCTAGGGGCATATCCTCTCCTCGCTACTGCCATCAGGATGGAGTTGCAAGACCCTGAAGTCACACACTCAGGGATTCAGGAACACGTTCTTCTCCCCTACTCTCGGATTAATAACCCCTTGAACACCACCTCTGTTCTTCTTTCAGACTCTGTGTAGTTTTGTAACTTAATGTATTTTCTTACTGTATATGTCTGGCCCTGTACTGCTCCGGCAAAATATGTCTACGGTGTATCGGTAATAATAAACCTGAACCTAAATCTGAGAGTATCTGTATATCACCAGGATTTAATATGATGATAGACTCCTTAATCGCACTGGGGACCAAAGAGATCTTACCGTTCGGGTCCACAGATCACTGTGAGCGGCCACACAATTGGATTGGCGGCAAAGAAGGCATGCATTTGGTTTGTTAAGAAAGGAAATCAGATTGCAGCTGTATTAAACTTTGGTCAGTATTGTGCCTAATTCCGGTCGCGCTGAGACAGGAAGGCTGCAGACAGGATGTACAAGAGATTCAGCACGACGGTGGCTGGATTACAGGGCATACAGTATAAGGAGAGGTAGGACAAACTTGGGCTGTTTTAACTGGAAGGACGAAGTCCGAGGAGAGACCTGATAGGGGTTTTTAAATTGGGAGGCACAGAAAGAACAGTCAAAATTTTTTTACGAGGGTAAATACTAGAGCAGATGCTAGAGTTTGGAGGAGTTTAATAAGAGTTTAATAAATAATAAGAGTTTGAGAATAAGAGGTCAGTTATTTAAAACAGAGTTGAGGACGAGCTTCTTCTCCCAGAGAGTTGTGGAGGTGTGGAATGCACTGCCTCGGAAGACGGTGGAGACCAATTCTCTGGATGCTTTCAAGAAGGAGCTGGATAGATATCTGATGGATAGGGGAATCAAGGGATATGGGGACAAGGCAGGGACTGGGTATTGATAGTGAATGATCAGCCATGATCTCAGAATGGCGGTGCAGACTCGAGGGGCCGAATGGTCTACTTCTGCACCTATTGTCTATTGTCTATTGTTTAAGGACGACAGACGCAGGGAGTGGGCGGTGGCTCGAATTCGTTAATGGGCTAATTATGAAAGTATGCACCTTGTACATTAGAAAAATACAGCACATTTAACTCACTCCAGGACCAATCCAACCCTTCACCTCACATAGCCGTCCACGTTTCCTTCATCCATATGCTCTCCACAAGTTTCCCAAGAGCCTCTAATGTATGTGCCTCTACTATCACCTTTGCAGCGCGTCATGCACCTGTCACTCTCTTTGTGTAAAGTAAAACTAGACTACCTCTGCCATTTTCCCCCATCACCTAAAAATCAGGACCCTCGTAATAGTCATTTCCGCCCTGAAAAGTAGTCGCTGGCTATCCATGCCTCGACCAGGCCACTTATTCTCAGGTGGAGCAGTTCAAAATGCTTCAAGATCGACATAAAATATGTAAAATACACATTTAATATAAATTGGGACATCGTGGAGTGAATGACCAGAGTCAGAGAGTCAAAGAGGACCGTCAGCCCGACCTGCCCCTCCCAGCTCGTCCAAATTTCCTGCGCTCAGCTCCTATCGCTCCAAGACCGTCCACGAACGAGCTACCAAAGCAAGTGTTTAAGACAGGTACAGTAAGAAGCACTTATCCATACGCTTCTTATCTAACACTATTGTACCTTCCTCAACCGCTTACTCTGGCAGCTCGTCCCATGAACTGTACACACCACCGTCTGTGTCAAAAAGAGTAGCCACTCTGGTCCCTCGCCATCAGATTTCTGAACGGATCATGAACCTAATTTCTTGCTTTCCTTTTGCACTACCTCGTTGCTTCCAAAATATTTCTCGTAACACTCTATTGGCACAAAAGAAGAAATGTCACAACGTATGTCGGTAATAGACCTGATTCTGATTTCCTCTCACCCTAAACTTAAGCCCCCTAGTTTTGAACTCCCCTATCCCGAGGAAAAGAATGCAACCGTCCACCTTATTTACGCTTTACATTATTTCAAAGACTTCGATTAAGTGGCCTATTCATTTCTCCACGCTCCATGGCTAAAATTGCTCACCTGGCCAGCGGCTCCCACTACCACAGGCCCTCTAGTCCTGGGCACATCCTCCTAAATCTTCTCCGTATTGTTTGCAGTTTAACCACATCTTTTCTGCAGCACGGAGTCTAAACTTGCACTCAGTGCTCGGTATGAGGCCTCACCAACGGCTTTAAACAACAGTGTTTCCGGAGGAAACCGCATTGAGTTGTGAACCCAGATGATACGCCATGGAAAACAGTGCCCCCTCCATGAACTCTGTCTACACTTCCCGCGGCCTCGGTAAAGCATCAGAGAGCCCGAGCTCTCTCAGATGTCCTTTCTTTCTTTCCCCACCTTGCCGAAGATACAAAAGGCAGTACCGCCAAGCTGGATAACAGCATCTAAAGAGGAATTCTTTAGCCAGAGGTTGGTGACAGACAAGTGTCTTTCGGTGCATTTAAAACGGGGGTTGATAGGTTCTTGATTAGTGAGGAGGTCAATGCTTACAGGGAGAAGGCAGGAGAATGGGGTAGAGTGGAAAAATCAATCAACTATAATCGAATGGCGGAGCAGGATCATTGTTCTTAATAGGCCAATACTGCCCCTATAACTCATGGTCTTACCCCCACTGTCATCAGACGTTTGAAGGCCCCGAGCACGATAGGACGGACCCTTAACCTTACAGTCTTCCTCGCTGTGAGTTTTGTGCCCATTGTCTGGGTGACCTGCACTTCCTCTGTAATTGTAACACTTTATTCTGCACTCTGTTTTTCCTCGGTTCTACCTAAATGCACTGCTGTAGTGAAATGATCTGCATGAAGTATGCAAGACAAGCTATTCACTATACCTCGGTGCACAAGACGATAGTACAACTGATTCCATAGAACGTTGCAGCACAGAAACAGGCCCGTAGGCCCTTCTTGTCTGTGTCGAACCATTTTTCTGCCTTCTCCCACTGCACCTGGACCATATCCCTCCATATCCCTCTCATCCTTGTAGCTGTCCAAGTTTTTCTTAAATGTTAAAAGTGAGACCACATTTACCACTTCATCTGGCAGCTCATTCCACACTCCCACCACTCTCTGTGTGAAGAAGCGCCCCACTAATGTTCCCTTTAAACTTTTCCCCCTTCACCCTTAACCCATGTCCTCTGTTATTTCTCTCCCCTATTCTCAGTGGAAAAGCCTGCTTGCATTCACTCTATCTGTATCCATCATAACTTTATATACCTCTATCAAATCTCCCCTCATTCTTCTATGCTCCAGGGAATAAAGTCCTAACTTATTCAACCTCTCTCTGTAACTTAGTTTCTCAAGTCCCGGCAACATCCTTGTAAACCTTCTCTGCAACTTTTTCAACCTTATTATTATCCTTTCTGTAATTAGGTGACCAAAACTGTTCACAATACTCCAAATTCAGCCTCACCAATATCTTATACAATCTCACCATAACATTCCAACTCTTATACTCAATACTTTGATTTATAAAGGCCAATGTACCAAAATCTCTCTTTACGAACCTATCTACCCGTGACGCCACTTTTAGGGAATTATGTATCTGTATTCCCAGATCCCTCTGTTCTACTGTACTTCTCAGTGTCCTATAATTTACCTTGTATGTTCTACCTTGGTTTGTCCTTCCGAAGTGCAATACCTCACACTTGTCTGGATTAATCTCCATCTGCCATTTTTCAGCTCATTTTTCCAGCTCGTACAAATCCCTCTGCAAGCTTTGAAAACCTTCCTCACTGTTCACTACACCTCTAATCTTTGTATCATCAGCAAATTTGCTGATCCAATTTACCACATTAGCTTCCAGGTCATTGATATAGATGACAAATACAATGGACCCAGCACTGATCCCTGTGGCACACCACTAGTCACAGGCCTCCACTCCGAGAAGCAATCCTCCACTACTACACTCTGGTTTCTCCCATTGAGCCAATGTCTAATCTAATTTACCACCTCACCATGCATACCTAGCGACCGAATCTTCTTAATTAACCTCCTATGTGGGACCTTGTCAAAGGCCTTACTGAAGTCCATGTAGACAACATCCACTGCCTTCCCTTCATCCACTTTCCTGGTAACCTCCTCGAAAAACTCTAATAGATTTGTTAAACATAACCTACCACGCACAAAGCCATGTTGACTCTCACTAATAAGTCCCTGTCTATCCAAATACTTGTAGATCCTATCTCTTAGTGCTCCTCCCAATAATTTACTTACTATTGCCGTCAAACTTACTGGTCTACTATTTCCCAGTTTACTTTTTGAGCCTTTTTTAAACCACAGAACAACATGAGCTATCCTCCAGTCCTCCAGCACCTGACCCGTAGATACCGACATTTTAACTATATCTGACAGGGCCCCTGCAATTTCAACACTCGTCTCCTTCATGGTCCGAGGGAATACCCTGTCAGGTCCTAGGGATTTATCTACTCTGATTTGCCTCAAGATAGCAAGCACCTCCTCTTCAATCTGTATAGGTTCCATGACCTCACCACTTGTTTGCCTTATTTCCATTGACTCCATGCCAGTTTCCTTAGTAGATACAGATGCAAAAAAAAACATTTAAGATCTCCCCACTTCTTTTGGTTCCATACATAGCCGACCACTCTGATCTTTAAGAGGACCAATTTTACCCCTTACTATCCTTTTGTTCTTAATATACCTGTAGAAGCTCTTTGCATTATCCTTCACCTTGACTACCAAAGCAACCTCATGTCTTCTTTTAGCCCTTTTGTTTTCTTTCTTAAGTATGTTTCTGCACTTTTTATACTCGTAAAGCACCTTATTTGCTCCCCGTTGCCTATACCTGTCATATATCTCTTTCTTCTTCTTTATCAGAGTTCCAATATCCCTTGAGAACCAAGGTTCCTTATTCTTATTCACGTTGCCTTTAATCTTGACAGGAACATACAAACTCTGTGCTCTCAAAAATTCTCCTTTGAAGGTTTCCCACTTACCAATCACATCCTTGCCAGAGAACAACCTGTTCCAATCCACGCTTCTTAGATCCTTTCTCACTTCTTCAAATTTGACCTTTTTCCAGTTTAGAAACTCAACCCGAGGACCAGATCTATCTTTATCCATGATCAAGTTGAAACTAATGGTGTTATGATTACTGGAACCAAAGTGTTCCCCTACGGACACTTCCGTCACCTGTCCTAACTCGTTTCCAAACAGGGGATCTAATATTGCAACCTCTCCAGTTGGTACCTCTATATATTGATTTAGAAAACTTTCCTGGACACATTTAACAAACTCTAACCCATCTAGTCCTTCAGCAGTATGGGAGTCCTAATCAATATCTGGAAAATTAATATTCCCTACTATCACAACTTTATGTTCCCTGCAGTTGTCTGCTATCTCTCTGCAGATTTGTTTCTCCAATTCTCACTGACTATTTGGTGGTCTATAATACAACCCCATTAATGTGGTCATTCCTTTCCTGTTTCTCTGCTCCACCCTTATGGCCTTGGTAGACAAACACTCTAATCTGTCCTGCCTGAGCATTGCTGTAACATTTTCCCAGACTAGCAATGCCACTCCCCCCCCTCAACCCTTCATCCCCCTGTCTCTATCACGTCTGAAACATCGGAACCCTGGAACATTAAGCTGCCAGTCCTGCCCCAAATTTCACTAATGGCTATAATGTCAGAATACCATGTGTCAATCCACGCCCTCAGTAAACTTTGCATTGAAATAGACACACCTCAGAAGATTATTACCATTGCACACAAACTGTGACTTTGCATGAACTTATAACATAATTTATTTTCAACCCCCGCTCCACTATCTGCTCTCTCGCTGTGGTTCCCATCCTCCTGCAAGTCTAGTTTAAGCCCTCCCTAATAGCACTAACAAGCAAGGATATTGGTCCCCCTGTGGTTCTGGTGTAAGCCATCTCTCTTGTACAGTTCCCACCTGCCCCAGAAGAGGTCCCAAAGATCCTGAAATCTGAAACCCTGCCCCCTACACCAGTTCCTCAGCCACGTGTTCATCCTCCAGAGCATCCTACTCTTACCCTCACTGGCACGTGGCACAGGTAGAAATCCTGAGATTACCACCCTCGAGGTCCTGTTTTTTAACTTCCTACCAAGCTCTCTATATTCACTCTTTCTTCCTACGTCATTGGTACCGATGTGCACCACGACATCAGGCTGCTCACCCTCCCACTTCAGAATGCTGTGCACGCGATCAGAGACATCCCTGACTCTGACACCCGGGGAGCAACAAACCTTCTGGGAGTCTCTGTCACGACCACAGAACCTCCTGTCTGCACCTCTAACTATCGAGTCCCTTATCACTACCGCTTTCCTCTTCTTCCACCCTCCCTTCTGCAGTGCAAAGCCAGACTCAGTGCCAGAGATCCGGCTGCCGCAGCTTGTCCCAGGTAAGTCATCCCCCCCGCCCCCGCCGACAGTATCCAAATCGATATATTTGTTATTGAGGGGAATGGCCACAGGGAAACCCTGCTCTGCCTGCCCTTTCCCCTTCCCTCGCCTGACGGTAACCCAATTACCTGTGTGCTGCTTCCTGAAACTACTATCTATAAACTCCTCATTCTCCCGAGAAATCTGGAGGTCATCCAGCTCCTGCTCCAGTTCCCTAACGCGGTTTGTTAGAAGCTGAAGCTGGATGCACTTCTTGCAGATGTCGTTGTCAGGGGCACGGGAGGTCTCCCTGACTTCCCACATCCTGCAAGAGGAGCATTCCAACATCCGGCCTGGCATTCTCTCTACTCTAACAAACAAAACAAAAACTTACCGGAACCTACCCTCGCCTCTGCCTGTTCACGCCGAAGCCTGTTGAGCCAAAGCCGCCCCACTCTGCTCCCTCTCACACCCCTGCCCGCTGTATATGGTGGGCTGTTTTTTAAACCTTTGGCGCTCTACGTCACGTGCCTGCACAGTCTAGCCTCCTTTCCCCAAGATGTGTAAACAAAATGACTTCTCTCCGAGATTCCTTTACTCCTTCACTCTCAGCCTCTTGCTTCGATTTAAAAAAGACCGTTGAAAACATCCTCTCCGCTTTAAATCTTTGGCGCTCTACGTCATGCGCCTGCGCAGTCTAGTCCATTTTCCCTGAGCAGTAAAAAAACTTCTGTCCGAGATTCCTTCACCCTTTCACTCTCAGTCTTTTGCTTCGGTTTAAAAATCTTCCAACATTACGTCTCGGCTCCTTTACTCAGTGCCCCGTCTGACGAAGGCCAGCGTTTCAAACGTCACCATCACCCTACCTGTAACATCGCTTTTATCTTTTGCAGTTTCCTCTTAAGTTTCTCTGTCCCAGGAACGGTTCTCTGTTCTATCACTACCGCCCGTCACTCCCCACTTAAAATTGTACTGGTTATTGCCACATGTACCAAGACACAGTGAAAAATTTGCCCTGAGTATGATTTATTATGCAGTACATTGTGCTGGAATAAGGTAAAACGATAACAATCGCAGAATAAAGTGTAAAAGCTACCGCTGAAGAGCAATGTAGGTAAACGGCAAGTGAAAGATCAAAGCAAGGTCGATGATGAGGCCAGGAGCTCATCTTTCCGTTTTACAGGTCCTTTCAAGCGTCTGACAACAACGGAGTCGAAACTGTCCTCGCCCCCGGAGTGCTCTCAAGCTTTTGTGACTTGAGCCTGGTGGGAGAAGAGAGGGGAGAGAATATCCGTGGTGGGTGGGGTCTTTGATTATACCCACTGGTTTATGGAAGCAGCGTGACGTGCGCAAAGCCCAAATCCCGTGACGTGCTGAGCTGCGTTGCCGGACCGAGCCGTGACACATCCGGACAGGTGCATCGATAAATATTGCTAAGAGTCGATGGGAGCTTAAGAATAGACTTAGGAGAGCTCGAAGGGGGCATGAGAAGGCCTTGGTACGTAGCATTAAGGAGAACCCCAAGGCGTTCTATACATATGTGAAGAACAGAATGATGACAAGAATGAAGGTGGGCCACTAGGGTAAAGAAGGCGAAGGAGGTTGAGGAGGTCCTAAATGAATACTTTCTTCAGTATTCACAAGTGAAAAGGACCTTGATCAGGGTGAGGAAGAAATAGAACAATGTGGAGATTAAGGAAGAAGAAGTGTTGGATCTTCTTAAAAACATCAAGATTGCTAAATACCCAGGGCCGGACGTGATACACCCCAGGTTGCTGTGGGAAGTGAGAGAAGAGATCTTTGAAGCAGTAGCTATGATCTTTGAATCCTCTTTGTCTACAGGTGAAGTGCTGGAGGACTGGAGAACGGCAAATGTAGTTCCCTTGTTTAAAAAAGGTAATAGGGAGAATCCTGGGAACTATAGACCAGTGAGTCTTACGTTGATGGTCTGCAAACTATTGGAAAGGATTCTTAAGGATAGGATCTACGAGCGTTTGGAGAAGTGCAGTCTACTCAAGGATAGTCAACCTGGTTTTGTGAAGGGAAGGTCGTGACTCACGAGCCTATTTGAGTATTTTGAAGAGGTGACAAAAGAAATTGATGAGGGTAGAGCGGTAGATGTGGTCGACATAGAATTTAGCAAGGCATTTGACAAAGTCCTCCACGAGAGACTCATCCAGAAAGTCATGAGGCATGGGATCAGTGGAACCTTGGCTGTTTGGATAAAATATTAGCTTACAGTAAGAAAGTATTCTGCCTGGAGATCGGTGACAAGTGGAGTGCCACAAGGATCTGTTCTGGGACCACTGCTCTTAGTGATTTTTATAAATGACCTGGACGAAGTGGTGGAAGGATGGGTGAGTAAGTTTGCGGATGACACGAAGATTGAAGGCGTTGTGGATGGAGATGTAGGCTGTCGAAAGTTACAAGAAGATACAGACAGGATGAAGGGTCGGGCAGAAGGTGGCAGATGGAGTTCAATCTGGATAAGTGTGAGGTGATGCATTTTGAAAGGACAAACCAGAAGGCTGAGTACAGGGTTAAGTGTACTTAAGAGTGTGGATGAACAGATGGACCTTGGCGTTCAAATCCATACATCCCTTAAGGTCATTGCACAGATAGATAGGATAGTTAAGAAGGCCTATGGGATGCTAAGATTCATTAATAGGGGGATTAAGTTCAAGAATAGAGAGGCCATGTTGCAACTCTACAAATTTCTGGTGCGAGCACACTTAGAGTGTGGAATTCTGGCCACCTCATTGTAGGAAAGATGTGGAAGCCATGGAGTGGGTGCAGAGGGGATATACCAGGATGTTACCCGGTTTGGAAAACAAGTCTTATGAGGCAATGTTAGCAGAGCTGGGACTTTTCTCTTTGAAGAGTAGAAAGATGACAGGGGACTTGATAGAGGTCTACAAGATTATGAGCGGCATAGATAGGGTGGATAGTCAGTACCTGTTACCCAGGGCACGAATATCAAACGCCAGAGGGCATAAGGGAGGGAAGTTTAGAGGAGACATCAGGGGTAAGTTTTTTACACAGTGGGTTGTGGGTGCCTGGAATGACTTGCCAGGGATGGCGGTGGAGGCTAAAACATTAGGGGTATTTAAGAGCCTCTTGAACAGGCACATGGATGAAAGAAAAATGGGTTAGGGGGTAGTGTGGGTTTAGTACTGTTTTCTAAGGAATATATGGGTCGGCACAACATCGAGGGCTGAAGGGCCTGTACTGTGCAGTAGTATACTAGTAGAATATGCCGAATTTCTTTAGTCTCCTGAGTTAGTAGCAGCATCGATGAGTTTTCTTGACCGGGTCACCCACGTGGTTGGACCGAGGCAGGGTTTGGAGATTTCATACTGAGGAACTTGTTGCTCTCAGTCCTCTCGACTTCAATACCATTAACAGTGACATGAACATGTGCAATAACTCCGTTAGGACCGCATCTGGGGTATTTTGTGTAATTGTGGTCGCCCTTTACAGAGGGGACATGAAGGATTTGGAGAAGCTACAGCAAGAGGTTTATCAGGTTGCTGCCTTGAGTAGAGGAGCACGAATCTTCGATGTCTCAGTAAGGTCTCATCTTCTCTCCATACATTGAGGACCCCCCCACCTTCTATATACATATATGTACACACACACACAAACTCATAGACGCCGCCCTTCCTTTATAAACTCCGGACTCGCCGCTCCGAACTCTCCTGGTGTTGGACAAGCACGCCGACTTGATCCCTATCTTTCTTCTGTATCAGTATCATTAGCCCTCCTAACCATTGAACACATTCACGAGGGCGCGACCACAAGCAAGCATCATCCATCATCCAAGGGCAACCAGCCCCCACCCCACCTTCTCGCTACTAACATCGGGCAGGAGGTATAGGAGCCTTAGGTCCTACATCACCAAGTTCAGGAACAGTTATTACCCTTTAACTATCAGTTTTTTGGACTAACGTGGACAACTTCATTCGCCAGTGCTCTGAACTAATTCTACGAGTTACAGAAACACTTTTAAGAACTCTTTAGAACTTATGTTCACAGTATTATTTCTAGTTGCACTGTTTGTCTTCTTTTACAGGTTGGTCGGTTGTCAGTCGTTGCCTGTTTTTGTATAGTTCATACAATTCTGTTTTTTTCCCCTCTGAAAATGCCAACAGGAGAATAAATCTCAAGGCGCATGAAAATAAATCGCATGCACAATTTGAAAACGGAGTCACTTTAAACTTGGAGGTTCGCAGTGAAGCTGTCTGAATTTGGTGGACATGACCAAAAAGGAGAGTGTTTTCACAAGAGCGATAGAGGCTCACGGAGGCCTGAAAAAGTTTTTTTTTAGTTATGGGAAACAGAGACAGAACAGAAGCAGAACATGGAACAAAATAGCAGTGACGGCCTTCCCGCCCACGATGTTCTGTCGGCATTTTAACCCACTACACAATCAATATAACGCTTCCCTCCTACACAGCCCGCAACTCTCCGGTTTTCGTATTCCGCGCACCTATCTAAGAGTCTCTCAAATGCCTCTAAACACAAGAGACCCTTCAGATGCTAGGAACTTGCGTAACACACATAAAATGCTGGAGGAACTCAGCATGTTAGGCAGCATGTAAGCAGTCCGAAACCCTTCGTCAGGCCTGGAAGGAGGCGGAAGCAGTTCGGTTTCTCATTCACATTTTGATGTTTACCTACGGCCGCCTCTACTGCTAGGATGAGGCCAAACTCAAATTGGAGAAGCAACATCTCATCGTCTGAATAGACTCCTGTTGGCATGACTGAGGACCTTTCTAACTTCTGAAACTTTCAACGCCCACCCTTTCTCTTTCTTTCCCATTCTCCATTCTGGTTAGCCTCACCCATTCTCTTCACGTTCCCACCACCTCACTCTGTTTACGCTCTCTGTCCCATTCTTCTATGATCCAATGTCATCTCCTGTGTAACAGGAAAGCGTGGAGAGAGATTCACTCTGTGTCTTACTCGGTAATGTTTCATAGGGTGCTGTGGAAGCAGTTTCACTCCATGTCTGACCTCGGGAAGTGTGATGGAACGGTGTGGAGCGAGCTTCAAAACAGCATCTGGCCCGGAGGTTTGCGTAGAGTGTCAGGACCGCAGAAAGATGTAAAGAGCTAATTCAGTTTGCAGTCGAAAATAAAACATTGCGTTACCGTTTACACTGAGTTCCCCCTTTTCCACAAACCACGCTTCCCAATCAGCATAACATTCCCCCTCCCCACCGATTAGAAACATACGAACTAGAAGCAGGACTAAAAGTTTGGCCCGTCAAGCCTGCTTTGCCACTTAATGAGGTTGTGACTCCTCTGGCCACGGACTCAGAACCACCACCTTCCTTTTCTCTATAACCCTTAATTCCCGCTCTCTCCTCAAAGCTCCATTCTCAACACGCTTCCCTCCTTACTCCCCTTCTGCAGTGCTCTCTCCTTACTGGCCCTCCAACACTGTTTCCTCTCTCCTCACTGCCCTGATGAGGTGCTCACCTCACCACCCTTCCCACGGCGTGATGATCAATGCTCCTTCTGTAGTGTTGCCTTCTCACTCCCATTCCAGCTCCCTCCCTCCTTCTTAGCCCCATCACCGTCCCTCTCCAAAGCCCTACGTAGACATCCGCTCCCTGTCCGAATCTAATACCATATCTGTCGTGTTTCAACGGTCAAGTTCGCAGATTGAAACATGTTCTTAACCCTCTCCAATTAATCACACTCTTATTGCAATGGGGATGGCAAGAACCGCACACAATACTCCAAGTGCGGCCGCATAAGCTATTGAACAACGCGACATAACGTTCCAACTCTTGGCACTTAGTGTCCTCTACGACGAAAACCCTTCATCACGCTCTAGACCTGTGTGACTCCTGACAGGGAATCATATCCTGGCAGGAAGTGAGTTGGACATTTCACTTCCTACCTACATCAGCACAACACAATACAGGCCCTTTGGTTCACAATGTCGTGCCAATCTTTTCACCTACACTAAGATCAATTTCACCCCTTCCTCTCACTCTCCACATTGCACAGTGTATTCAGGGGAATAAACACTCGACGTTTCTGGCCAAAGCACTTCGCCGGGCCTGGAAAGTGTGGAAGCAGAGGCAGTTCGGTTTCCCGATCCCATTTTGATACTGCTGCCTATGACCGGCTTTACTGCTGCGATGAGGTCAAACTCAAACTGGAGGAGAAACACCTCTCATTTTGTCTGTGTAGCCTCCAAATATCATGCCCATCGATCATCTCTAACTTCCGAAAATTTCAACACTCACCCGTTGTCTTTTCTCTATTTACCGTTCTGGTTAACCTCACCCATTCTCTTCACCTGCCCATCGCCTCCCTCTGGTTACCCTCTCCACCCCACGATGCAATGTAATCTGTCGGATTCCGTCTTCTTCAGCTCTTTCCCTCTTCCAGTTTCCCACATAATTCCTCTTTCTCTTCTAGCCACGCACCTTCCCCTCACCTAGTCTCACTTTACACCCGTCAGCTTATAATCCTTCAGTTGACACCACCTTCTTACTCTGGCTTCTACCGCTCCCTTCCCAGTCCGAATGAAGATTGCCACCGAGTATCTTCAACTGCTTATTCCTCTTAAATGTCCCCTAATGCATTTAATGTTTTGGAGAATTATGTTCCATTCTGGTCAACTGATGATAGGAAGGATATGAAAGCTTTAGAAAAGCTAAAGAAAAAAACTTACCAGGGTGCTGCCTAGATTAGGGCGCATGCCTTATATGGGAAGGTTGAGCGAACTAGGACTTTTCTCTTTGGAGCAAAGGAGAATGAGAGGGGAATTGGCAGAGTTGTACAAGATGGTAAGAGTCATAAATAGACAACACCGTTCTTTCACAGAGCGACAATGGTTAATTTTGGAAGTTGGAATAATTTTAACGTGGTTAGAGGAAAGCATCGTTGGAATATCAGAGGCAGATATTTTTACACAGAGAGTGGTGGGTATGCGGGAAGCACTGCCGGGGTGATGGTAAATGTTGATACATTGGGGTCATTAATACCCTTAGCATAGCGCATTGGTGATAGAAAAAATGAAGAACTATGTGGGAGAGGAGGGCTCCATTGATCGTGGAGTACGAGGGATAGTGTGATCGAGGGACAGTTGCAGCAGGAAGAGGAAGAGCGAAGAGCTCGAGAGATAATTGGTAGGGACAAATAAAAGGAGGGGTAACTGAAGAGAAGCGGCCAGTGGTGTGAATGGCTCAGGGTAGGAGTGGAGGTTTGAGGCTTTGGCTTGACAGGCTTTGGCGAGCAGAGGATGAGGACGAGCTTGCTCCAAGTAGGTAAGGCCGGGTAAGCTCCTTTAATTAATTTAGTTGACTTAGGAGTAGGTAATGGAGGCAGCAGTTAGGTCAGTCGAGTGTAGAATGTGAGAAGTCAGGGACAGCACAATTGTTCCTGATGACCACACCTGTAAAAAGTGCATCCAGCTGCAGCACCTGTCAAACCGAGTTAGGGAACTGGATCTGGAATTGGATGAACTTCAGATCATTTCAGAGGCAGAGGCAGAAATTGACAGCAGTTTCCAGGAGATAGTCACCCCTAAAACTCAGGGGAAAGTTAGCTGGGTGACTGTGAGGAGAGGAAAGAGGAATAGACAGGAAGAGCAGAGCACCCCTGTGGTCGTTCCCATTAACAATAAGTATACCGTTTTGGATACTGTTGTTGGGGACAACCTACCAGGGACAAGTTGTAGTGGTCGCGTCTCTGGCACCGAGACTGGACCCTCATCTCAGAAAGGAAGGAGGGAAAAGAGGAGAGCAGTAGTGATAGGGGATTCGATAGTTAGGGGGACAGATCTCTTCTGTGGAAGAGATCGAGAACCCCGGATGGTCTGTTGCCTCCCTGGTCCCAGGGTCGGATCGGGTTCTCAGTATTCTCAAGAGGAAGGGTGAGCAGTTAGATCTCCTGGTCCATGTAGGGGCCAATGACGTGGATCGGAAGAAAGAGAAGGTCTTGCAACGAGAGTTTAGGGAGTTAGGTGCAAAGTTGAAGGACAGTTCTACAGGGTTGCAATCTCAGGATTGCTCCCCGTGCCTCGTGCTAGTGAGGCTAGAAATAGGAAGATAATGCAGCTAAAATCGTGGCTAAGGAGATGGTACAGGAGGGAGGGCTTCATGTTTCTGGACAAACTGGGCTTTGTTCCAGGGAAGTTGGGACCTGTTTAACAGAACGGTTTGTAACTGAACTGGAAGGGGACTAACATCCTTGCGGGTAGGTTAGCTAGTGCTGCTCCGGGTGGGGGGGGGGGGTTAAAACTAGATTTGCAGGGGCCTGGGAACCAGAGTGTTAGAGTAGATGATGAGGTGGAGGAGGATAACTGCGAGGACTGCTTGTGCGGACAGAAATCAAAGGTTTGTGTGTGATAGAAATGTTCTCATGTGCCAAACTGAAGAGACTAGGGAAGAGGCGTCTGGCTCTCAAATAGAGAATATACGAGACAGTGTGTGAGGGAGGATAGGCAAGTGATAGAGAGGGACGCGCTCAGACCGAAGGTTTGAGATGTATCTATTTTAACGCAAGGAGTGTTGTGAACAAAGCAGATGTGCTTAGAGCGTGGATCAGTACTAGGAGATATGATGTGGTGGCCGTTACAGAGACTTGGATGGCTCAGGGACAGGAATGGTTACTTCAGATGCTGGGTTTTAGATGTTTCAGAAAGGACAGGGAGGGAGGCAAAAGAGGTGGGCGTTTGGTACTTGATCAGAGATAGTGTCACGGCTACAGAAAAGGTGAACGCCATGGAGGGATCGTCTACGGACTTTCTGTGGGTGAAGATGAGGAACAGGAAGGGGTCAATAACTTTACTGGGTGTTTTTTATAGGCCGCCCACTAGTAACAGGAGCAGATAGGGAAACAGATCCTGGAAAGGTGTAAGGATCATAGAGTTGTCGTGATGGGAGATTTTAATTTCCCAAATATGAATTGGCATCTCCCTAGAGCAAAGGGTTTAGATGGGGTGGAGTTTGTTAGGTATGTTCAGGAAGGTTTCTTGATACAATATGTAGATAAGTCTACAAGAGTACAAACTGTACTTGATTTGGTATTGGGAAATGAACCTGGTGTCAGATCTCTCAGTGGGAGAGCATTTTGGAGAAAGTGATCATAATTCTATAGCATTGGAAAGAGATAGGAACAGACAAGTTAGAAAAGCATTTAATTGGAATAAGGGGAGTTATGAGGCTATTAGGCAGGAAACTGGAATCTTAAATTAGAAACAGATGTTCTCAAGGAAAAGAACGGAAGAAATGTGGCAAATGTTCAGCGAATATTTGTGTGAAGTTCTGCATAGGTACGTTCCAATGAGACAGGGAAGTTATGGTAGGGTTCAGGAACCTTGGTGTACAAAGGCTGTAATAAATCTGGTCAAGAAGAAAAAAAAGCTTACAAAAGGTTCAGAGAGCTAGGTAATGTTAGAGATCTAGAAGATTATAAGGTTAACAGAAAGGATCTTAAGAAGGAAATTAGGAGAACCAGATGGGGCCATGAGAAGGCCTTGGCGGGCAGGATTAAGGAAAACCCTTAAACGTATGTGAAGAGCAGGAGGATAAGACGGGAAAGAACAGGACCTATCAAATGTGACAGTGGGAAAGTGTGTATAGAACCGGAGGAAATAGCAGAGGTACGTAATGAATACTTTACTTCAGTATTCACTATGGAAAAGGCTCTTGGTGATTGTAGTGATGACTTGCAGAAAATTGAAAAGCTTGAGCATGTAGATATTAAGAAAGAGGATGTGCTGGAGCTTTTGGAAAGTATTAAGTTGGATAACTCGCCAGGCCCGGATGAGAAATACCCCAGGCTACCGTGGGAGGCGAGGGAGGAGATTGATGAGCCTCTGGCGACGATCTTTGCATCACCAGTAGGGACGGGAGGGGTTCCAGAGGATTGGAGGGTTGCGAATGTTATTCCTTTATTCAAGAAAGGGATTAGTGATAGATCAGGAAATTTGAGACCAGTGAGTCTTATTCAGTGGTTGGTAGGTTGATGGAGAAAATCCAGAGAGGCAGGATTTATGAGCATTTGGAGACGTATAATATGCTTAAGAATAGTCAGCACGGCTTTGTCACGGGAAGGTCGTGCCTTATGAGCCTGATTGAATTTTCTTTGAGGATGTAACTAAACATATTGATGAAGGAAGATCAGTAGATGCAGTGTATATGGATTTCAGCAAGGCATTTGATAAGGTACCCCACACAAAGATTATTGAGAACGTAGGGAGGCATGGGATCCAAGGGGACATTGCTTTGTGGATCCAGAACTAGCTTGCCCACAGAAGACACAGAGTGGTTGTAAGCGGGTCATATTCTGCATGGAGGTCGGTCACCAGTGGAGTGACTCAGGGATCTGTTCTGGGGCCCTTAATCTTCGTGATTTTTATAAATGGCTTGGATGAGGAAGTGAAGGGGTGGGTTAGTAAGTTTGCTGATGTCACTAAGGTTAGAGGTGTTGTGGACAGTGTGAAGGACTGTCAGAGGTTACAGCAGGACAGAAGAGGCAGATGGAGTTCAACCCAGGTAAGTGTGAAGTGGCTCATTATGGTAGGTCAAATATATTGGCAGAATATAGTATTAATGGTAAGACTCTTGGCAGTGTGGAGGATCAGAGGGATCTTGGGGTCCGAGTTCATTGGACGCTCAAAGCAGCTGCGCAGGTTGACTCTGTGGTTAAGAAAGCGTTTTGGTCTGTTTTGGTCGCCTCACTACAGGAAGGATGTGGAAGCCATAGAAAGGGTGCAGAGGAGATTTACAAGGATGTTGCCTGGATTGGGGAGCATGTCTTATGAGAATAGGTTGAGTGAACTCGGCCTTTTCTCCCTGGAGCGACGGAGGATGAGAGGTGACCTGATAGACATATATAAAATGTTGAGAGGCCGTGATCGTGTGGATAGTCAGGAGTTTTTTCCCTAAAGCAGAAATAGTTGCCACAAGAGGACACAGGTTTAAGGTGCTGGGGAGTAGGTACAGAGGAGATGTCAGGGGTAAGTTTTTTACTCAGAGAGTGGTGAGTGCTTGGAATGGGCTGTCGGCGACGGTGGTGGAAGCGGATACGATAGAGTCTTATAAGAGACTTTTGAATACGTACATGGAGCTTAGTAAAATAAAGGGCTATAGGTAAGCCTAGTAATTTCTAGGGTAGGGACATGTTCGGCACAACCTTGTGGGCCGAAGGGCCTGTATTGTGCGGTACTCCCCATTGCTCTGCATTCACTTTTATTACCGCAGACTCCAGCCGTATGACTATGTCAATGTAAAATTCCTTTGTAATTTCCCAGGAAATGCTTGCAAGACACTAAATATCAAGGCAGTGTATGGTAACTGCAAGCTGAACTGCAAATCTGAACTTGCAAGCTTGCAAGCCTTTGCAGCTAGCTGCGGTGGAGTTTCACTTCCTTGTTGACGCCTCCGGCGACCTTGCTCATCCGCCGCAAGAACATTTCGCAAAGATTGTTGTTAGTTTTTGTCCATAAGTCTGCTGCTGTTAAAGCTGCCGAAGGCCCCTCCCTTGCTCCATTAGGACCCTGTCGAGTTCGGGGTGAGGGGTAGTGGTGGGACATGTCGAACAGGATGGGAAGGTGCAAGAATCTTTTACTCTCGACGCCGGTTGAACCTAACCGCGGGTATTCTGCCTCAGTCTGCCCGAAGGGGCGAGTAACTTGCAGGGGACCTCAGACCCCTGTCCGAAGGGATCAGCCCCCTTAATTTATGGCTGAGCCTCGGCCCCAAGCGCCATGGAGGGACATTGTGTGTCTTGGGCAGTGAGATATCCTGGCCAGCCCTACTTGGACTTGCCGCCGAGGACGTTCACGCATCCGTTGGTGCCGAGGAGGCTTCACTCTGTGTATCACACCGAGAGTATGAGATGACAGAAAATGAGGGAACTTCACTCTATGTCTGACCCCAGTAGTGTGTGTTGGAATGGCGGGGAGGGCGCTTCACTCTGTGTCTGACCCCGGGAGTGTGTGATGGGATGGTGTGGTGGGAGCTTCACTCTGTGACTGACCCTGGGAGTGTGTGATGGGATGGTGGGGAGGGAGCTTCACTCTGTGTCTGACCCCGGGAGTGTGTGATGGGACGGTGTGGAGGGAGATTCACTCTGTGTCTGACTCAGAGGTCTGCAATAGGACGGCATGGAGGAAGTGAAGAGCTAATTCAGTTCGAAGTCGAAAATAAAACTTCCTGATACCGTTCACAGTGTATCCTCCCTTTTGCAAAACTCACGGTTCCCTATCTAACACTTCTCCCCACCCAAAACCTACGATCTATAAACAGGAGTGGCCGTCGGCCCGTTGAGCCTGCTTTGCCATTTAATAAGATTATGACTGATCTGACCATGGACTCAGATCCTCCCACCTTCCTTTTCTCCATAATCCTTAATTTCCCGCACCTTCACCATGGACCCTGTCTCAATACCCTTCCCTCCTTACTCCTCACCTGATGCGCTCTCTCCGTTCTGCCTCTCTCACATTGTTTCCTCTCTGCTGATTGATCCTGCTGCGTTGGTCATCTCACCACCCCATCCTGCGGCATGATGCTCACTACTCCTCTTCAGTGCTCCCTCCTCACTCCCCTCCAAGCTCCCTCCCTCCTTCTTACACCCCAACACCGTCTCTCTCCGAGGCTCTACGTAGACATCCTCCCTCTGCCCGAATGTAGTGCCATATCTGTCATGTTTCAACCGTCAGATTCGCCGATTGAAATCTATTTTGTAATCTTCTTCTTTAGAGAGAGAGAGAGAAACACACACACGCACAAGCTCTGAACTGAGGGTGCAGCAAAACCAAAAATCCCCACCTCATCGGATCATGGAGCACTTCCATTTTCAGTATGTTTCCTCTCCCTATCCCTTCCGTCCAAAGCCTAGCACCCGCACTGCTGAGGATTAAACTGCATCTGCCATCTCTCTGCCCACTTTCGTGACGGGTAATGTCCCATCCTCTCACCTCTGTAAGTTGACAAATGTTACACAAGGATCTGGATCAACTGAAACAATGGTCTGTGTAGGAGGGAAGGTTTAGACTATGGAGTCGGTTTCTTTGGTCAGCAGGAGATTAGGAGCTGAAAGGCTCAAAATTTATCTTCTACTTGGGATCTCTGCTGTGGAATAGAGATATCATGGCCTGCAAGTTCTCCGATGGTAATGACACAGGTCAATAGGCTGTAGAAAAGCACTTCATCAGAGAGGACTCTGAGGATAGGAGTTTGGAGGTTATGTTGTAGATGTTTCGGAAGCTGCAGAGATCTCATTTAGGGAAATGTGTGCGGCTCCAGTTGTCCTGCTACACAAAAGATGCGTTTCGACAGGAGGGGGCACAGAAAAGGTTCACCAGAAAGTTGCCCGATCTGGAGAGCTGACCAGAGTAGCTTGTAGCTCTTGAACTCAATTTCCCGACTAACGTACGCCAGCACACCGTGCAGCATCTAATGCGCCCTACCAACTTGACCCCCCCCCCCCCCCAGATTCTCTTTAAAACTTCCCTTAAGTTTGTGATCTTTAGGATTGGACTCCACAAGCATGCAGGATGTAGACCGTGATGGCCCACATTATCTAGGCTCCTCGTGGTTTTATAAACCTCTGTCATGTCTCCCGACAGTGGGAAAAGGGAAAAACAGTCCCAGCCTTTTCAGTCCCACCTGATAGCTCAGGCCCTCCAGTCTCAGTAAGATCTCCATTATTATTTTCTTAACCCTCTTCAATTAATCACACATTTGTTGCAATGGGTATGGCAAGAACCGCACACAATACTCCAAGTGCGGCCGCATAAGCTATTGAACAACGCGACATAACGTTCCAATTCCTGGTACTTAGTGTCCTCTACGACGAAAACCCTTCATCACGCTCTAGACCTGTGTGACTCCTGACAGGGAATCATATCCTGGCAGCCTTGGACGTTTCACTTCCTACCTAGATCAGCACAACACAATACAATGTCGTGCCAGTCTATTAACCTACACTAAGATCAATTTAACTCTTTCCCGCACGTTGCCCTCAGCCTATTTGAATAAACACACGACGTTTCGGGCCAAAACCCATCGCTAAGCCTAGAAAAGAAGGAGACAGAGGCAGTTCGGTTTCCCGATCCCATTTTGATATTTCTGCCTATGGCCGCCTCTACTGCTACGATGAGGCCAAACTCAAATTGGAGGAGCAACACCTCATATTCTGTCTGTGTAGCCTCCTAATGGCATGCCCATCGATTTCTCTAACTTCCGAGTATTTCAACACCCAACCATTGTCTTTTCTCTCTATCACTGTTCTGGTTAGCCTCACCCATTCTCTTCACCTGTGCCATCGCCTCCCTCTGAATATCCTCTTCTATGGTCAAATGGAATCTCCTAGTCTCACTTTACACCTGTCAGTTTATAATCCTCTGGTTGGCAGCACCTTCTTACTCTGGCTTCTGCCGCTTCCTTCCCAATCTTAATGAATATTATCAGCCAGTATCTCAACTGCTTAGTTTTCTTAGATGTCCCCTCATGCATTTAATGTTTTGGAGAATTATGTTTCCTGCTGGTCATCTCATAATAGGAAGGATATGAAAGCTTTAAAAAAAGCTAAAGGGGAAGTTTACCAAGATGCTGCCTAGATTAGGGCATAAGCCTTATATGGGATGGTTGAGCGAGTTGGGGCTTTTCTCTTTGGAGCGAAGGAGAATGAGAGGCGAATTCACAGAGTTGTATAAAATGATAAGAGTCAGAAATCGAGTGCAGACACAACGCCATTTTCACTGAGTGACAACCTCATACGAACTGGAATAATATTAAGGTGATTAGGCTAAAGATCAGAGAGAATATCAGAGGTAGATTTTTTTTTTACACAGAGAGTGGAGTGTGTGTGGGACGCACTGCCGAGGTTATATTAAAGGCTGAGACATTGGAGTCAATAATGGCACTATTAGATTGGTACATGGATGACTGAAAAAAGAGCTATGTGGGAGAAAATGGTTACGTTGTTCGTGGAGTACGAGAAAAGTTCGGCTGAATGGAAAGTGTGGGGAGAATGGTTTGTCTTGTGAATGATAGATTTATCATTATCTTTCTCACTGTAGATGACAACCGTTCAACTATATCGATGCACATTTCTTTGCTTGCAAAAAAGTGCATCTTAAGGCAGCATATGGTAACATAGGCGCACACTAATGATAAATCTATTTTGAACTTGCAATCTTGCGAGCACTTCCAGCAAGCTCCGATGAAGTTTCCCTTCCTTGTTTACGCCCATGGTGCACTTTGCTCAACCACCTCGGGAGCATTTCGCATACTTTTTTTTTGTCAATAACCCTGCTGCACTTAAAGCTGCCGAAGGCTCCTCCCCGACGAAGGTCCTGACCCGGGAATGTTTCATGGGAAGATGTGAAGGGAGCTTCACTCCGTTTCTGTCCTCGGTATGTGTGTTAGGACGGTGTGGAAGGTGATTCACTCTGTGTCTGACCTCAGGATGCCTGATAAACGGTATGGAAGGAGCTTCAACTCAGTGTCTCACCCTGGAAATGTGTGGTGGGACGATGTGCAGGGAGCTTCACTTTGTGTCTAAGCTTGAGATGTGTGATAGAATGGTGTGGAGGGAGCTTCACTCCGATTCTGATCCGGAAGTTTGTAATAGGACTGCATAAAGTGCTAATTCATCTTGAAACCAAAATAAAACTTTGCGTTACCGTCTGCAACGAGTCCTCCCTTTCCCATAACCCATGTTTCCCCATCAGCAATAACACGAATTAGAAGGAGGCCATCCAGCCTGTCGATCTGCTTTGCCATTTCATAAGATTATGACTGATCTGGCCCTAGACTCAGCTCCACCTACCTTCCTTTCCTCCATAACCCCTAACCCTTAACTTCCCGCAACCTCCCCGACGACCAATTCTCAATATCCTTCTCGAGGCACTTCCCTCCTTACTCCCCCCTGCAGCTGTCTCTTTACTGCCCCTCCCACAATGTTTCCTCTCTCCTGACTGCTCCTCCTGAGGTGCTCACTTTACCACTCTTCCCACGGCGTGGTAGAGTTAACCTACTCGAAGATCAATCTAAATCTGCCTCCCCCACACTCAAAGCCCTCCATTTTTCTTTCATCCATGTAGCTACGTAAGTGTCCCCTTAAGGTGACATCGCCATTAAACGCTCCTCCAATCACCTTAAACAGATGTCCTCTGCTATTGGCCTTTACCGCCGTAGAAAAGGCGCTGGCTGTCCAATCGATCTATTCCTTTCTCAATCTTATCAAGTCATCCTCTCATGCTCCTGCGCTCTAATGAGAAATGCTCTTTCTCGCTCAACCTTTCCTCATAAGACATGCTGTCTAATCAAGCTGCTTTCTGGTAAATCTCCTCCGCACCCTCTCTAAAGCTTCCGCATTCCTTTCTATAATGAGGCAAACAGAAATGAGCTCAACTCCGCCATAGCTGACCTACCAGCACAAGAAAATCTGTTGAAGTTGGAAATCCAAGGTAACAGAAACAAAATGCTGGAGGAACCCTGCAGGCCAGGCAGCATCTGTGGAAAAGATTAAATGATCGACGTTTCGTGGCCGAGAACTTTAGACTTGTTGCGAAAGGAGGACGGTTGGATATGGGTATAGCAACCCCATCCGATAAAAACACAGCGGTACAGGAACGCCAGCAGAAGCTCCAAAGACCTCATCATTGGGAGAAGAAGGACCTTCACCACAAAGATATATGAAGTCTTGTACTGAAAGCGGAAGCCCCAGAGCCAATCAACTTTCTATTGGACCAGGACAGTGGACTCTGGCGAGCTGCTGTCGGCGGCCTATGCCCCAGTAGGTGATGGATTGAAGAAGAAGAAGAAGAAGAAGGAGAAGAAGAAGAAGAAGAAGAAGAAGAAGAAGAAGAAGAAGAAGAAGAAGAAGAAGAAGAAGAAGAGAAGAAGAAGAAGAAGAAGAAGAAGAAGAAGAAGGAGAAGAAGAAGAAGGAGAAGAAGAAGGAGAAGAAAGAAGAGGAAGAAGTAAGAAGAAGAAGAAGAAGAAGAAGAAGAAGAAGAAGAAGAAGAAGAAGAAGAAGAAGAAGAAGAAGAAGAAGAAGAAGATGAAGAGGAAACAGAAGAAGAAGAAGAAGAAGAAGAAGAAGAAGAAGAAGAAGAAGAAGAAGAAGAAGAAGAAGAAGAAGAAGAAGAAGAAGAAGAAGAAGAAGAAGGAGGAGAAGGAGAAGATGAAGAGGAAACAGAAGAAAGAAGAAGAAGAAGAAGAAGAAGAAGAAGAAGAAGAAGGAGAAGAAGAAGAAGAAGAAGAAGAAGAAGAAGAAGAAGAAGAAGAAGAAGAAGAAGAAGAAGAAGAAGAAGAAGAAGAAGAAGAAGAAGAAGGAGAAGAAGAAGAAGAAGGAGAAGAAGAAGAAGAAGAAGAAGAAGAAGAAGAGAAGAAGAAGAAGAAGAAGAAGAAGAAGAAGAAGAAGAAGAAGAAGAAGAAGAAGAAGAAGAAGAAGAAGAAGAAGAAGAAAGAAGAAGAAGAAGAAGAAGAAGTGAACACAATAGAGCTGCAGTATTACCTCATGGCTCTTGAAGTCAGATTCCGACAAATGACGGATAACACGTGATACGCCTTCTTACTTGCTCAGCAACTTTGAGGAGTTAGTGGACGTGGACCCCAAGATGCCTCTGTCTCTCCACATTGCAAAAGATCCTGGCATTATCCTTGTATTCTCTCTTCAAGTTCGACCTTCCAAAATGAAGCACTTCACGTTTTTTCCGGACTGAAATTCATCTGCCACTTCTCAACTCAGCTCTGTATCCTGTCATGTTATAACTTATGTAACCTTCTACACTCTCCACGCCTCCGTCAACATTTGTCTCATCCTCAGACTTTCTAATCCGCTCTTCTTCCTCCTCATCGAAGTCATTTGTAAAAATCCAAAGAGCAGAACGAATCCTGTTGGAACACAACTGTTCACAGACCTCCGCGCAGAATACACTCCATCTACTACCACTCACTGCCTTCAAACAAACCAGTTCTGATTCCACATAGCCACGTTTCTATGGATCTCACCACTGCCAACTTTCTGGATGAGCCTTCCATGGAGAACATTGTCACGCAACTTACAAAAATCGATGTACTTCTTTCCCGTAATAGGGAAATCAGACTGAACGCAATACCCCAAGAATGACCTAACTAGTGTGTTATAGAGCTGCAAAATCACCTCGCGACACTTGAACTCATTCCCTCAAGAATGAAGGCCAACACACCGTACGGCTTCTGAGCACCCGAACTTCGAGCGATATACGGATGTGGACCCCAGGATGCCTCCACATTGCTAAGAATCCTGGCATTAACTCTGTACTCCGCCTTTAAGCTTGACCTTCCAAGGTGTATCACATCATACTTACCCAGACTGAACACCACCTGCCGCTTCTCAGCCCAGCTCTACACCCTATCAATGTCCCGCTGTAACCTACTGCAACCTTCTACACAATTCACGACGCGGTCCTCTGCAGGAATTCCAAGCATCTTCTGGTCTCTGCATGGTGGAATTCCACCCACCCCTCCACCCACCGCCAATATCTCCGACACAGTTTCTGGACCCGCAGGCCTAGGGGAACGTCCTCCCTGCTCCCTCATGACAACACTCTGTGACCTCTGTCTGCCAGCCAGTTATATGCACTTGTGATTACAAAATAACGATGATTCAGAGTACAGAAATTAGATAGATAGTCTCGTCAGATAAAAGCAGCTGGGTTATTGGCACCCGGGGGCGGTGCACATGCTCCTGTGCACGTAACTGGGGCTGAGGTTGGGAGGAAGGTTGAAAGATGAAGGTTTCTAGCATTAAAACACCAATAACATAGCCAGCATAATCAAAGACCCCATTTACCCCAGAAATTCCCCTCCCATAGGGCTGAAGATGCAGAACTCTGAAGGCACATACCGCAAGGTTCTGGGAAAGTTTCTACCCCGCTGTTTTAAAGCTATTTAACGCTTCCCTAGAATGATACGTCGGACTACGTTTACATGGCCCAACTTAGTGTCTGTTAGCACTGCAATTTCTCTGTAATTGTAACATTTCCCTTTACTTTCTGATGTTTCACCTAGATAAAAGAATGGTCTATCTGAATTCACAGGGTAATAATTTGATTTGCATTAACAACGTGCAAGGCAAGCTTTTCGCTGTAACTCGGTAAATAGAACAAAGAGCAGTACAGTATAGTATGGGCTCTTCGGCCCATGATGTGCCCACCTTTTAACCTACTCTTAGATCAATCTCCTACAAGAGGACCACAGCCTAAGGTTTGGAGGCTTACGTGCCCTCAATACCGGGAGAGCTACTTTGGCTGGGGTTATGCTCTTGTCCTTGGTCTCTTGGTAGGGTCACCCATGCCAAACAGGTCAAAGGTTGGAGGTCTCAGTAAGAGGGGTCCACCTGTTCTCCAGGTTGAGGGATTCAACTCAGGGTTAACAACCGTGACTGGTCAAAAATTGCTACGGAAATAGTAATGAAGAATCCTTCTATTGTTGTGGGCGTCAGAAAGGTGGGGGGGGGGTGGACCTTCATTGCTGCTCTAAACCCCAACGGCGTTACGGGCAATAATATATCAATCTAACTCTTCCCTCCCATATTGCCCACCCATTCTTTTCATCTGTAAGGCTCTCTTATCTAAATTGTTTCTAATTTATCTATCTCTAACACTCCTCCCCTTGGAAATGTGCTCCCTGCACCAGCATTTTTTTTTATCTAAGAGAAATCCTCCCTCCGCCATTACTCCACCACCCACCCCACCCTATATACTCACATTTCCTCTGTTAATGGACAATTCCGCCTTGGGGAAATGTCTCTGGCTGCCCGCTCTATCTATGCTTCTTATCATCTTGCACACCTCTATCAAGTCACCCCTCGTTCTCCTTCGCTCCAAAGAGAATAGTGCTCGCTCTCTGAACCTTTCCTTATGAAACACGATCTTTAATCCAGGCAGCATCTTGGCAAATCTCCTCTGTATACGCGACAGCAATAAAGTTAGATTTCCCTGTACATGACTTCCCTCAGAACGCACTAGAGACACTCCGGAACAAAGCTCTGAAACTTTCGAGCAACTCTGGGATCTCCACAAGAAACGCACTGCGGTAAACAAGCTAAAACCAGCGTTGACACGTGCAGTTTGAAAATGGGGACTCTGTCAGCGGAGTTGAGGCAGAGGGTTCAATAAGATGCGGGCAACACCAGAGTAATCGATCCGGTGGGTGGAAAAGAGCCAGACAGCCATGGGTGTGGATCGAGGTGTGTGTGGGGCAGTCATTGCTGGTCTGACCTCCCACCTACAGTAAAGATATGGAGAAGAATGTCGAGAAGATTTACAAAGATGTGACAGGGACTTCAGGGTCTGAGTTAAAGTGAAAGGTTGAATAGATTTGGACTTTATTCCTTGGAAAGTAGGAGAATGAAAGGATATCTCCATAGAGGTGTCTACAGTTAAGAGTAATATAGATAGATTCAATGCTTACTGGCTTTTTCCCCCAAATGGTGAATGAGACTAGAACAAGACCTCATAGATAGTGAAATATTTAGTGATAGTGATAGTTGAAATATTTAAGGGGAACCTCTTTATTTAGTGAGGGGATACCTCTTCACTATCAGAGTGGCGCGAGTGTGATATTTAAGAGAGGTTTGGACAGGTACATGATTGAGAGGGTTAGGATATGCTTCGGCTGCCACTAGATGGTACTAGGCAGAGATTTGTGGTGGCTCAGATCAAATGGGCAGAAAAGGCCTGTTTTTTGTCCAGTAGTACTCAATGATTTTAGGAACAACGGCCAGCATGGAATTGGTCCTGCCATTTGCTCTGATCTTGGAATACGCAGCAATATGAAGTCCAAGTCAATGCCGTATTCATCTGTTTCATCTGTTCAGCTGAAAAGACAGTTTCATCTGTCTCTTCCGCCTGCGATTGATCTTTCACTGTCAGTTAAAGACCATAATATCCTCTTAAATATCTCTATCATACCAGCTTCCACTACCATCCTGACAGCACATTCGACGCACCCGCCATTCTCTGTGAAAAACAATCCCCGCACATCTCTGAACTTGCGCTCTGTCCCCATGTGCACGCCGTTTGGTTTCGACATCTCCATCCTAAGGAAAATGATACCATCTACTCTAGCTCTGTCTCTCATAATCTTATAAACCTCCATCAGGTCTCCGCTCACCTTTGCCGCCCCAGAGGAAACAACCCAAGTTTGCCCAACCTCTCTTTACAGCGCATGTCCCTCTAATCCCGGTTAGCACTCAGTAATTTTAGTGCTGCCTGACCAAAGTGTTGTGCAACTGAAACGTGACTCCCTAACTCTCTTACTCAACATCCTGACTGATAAAGAAAAGCCTTCTATGCGCCTTTACCACCTTGTCAAACTGTGCGACCACCTTCAGGGAGCTGCGGCCATGGATTCCAAAATCTGTACGCCAAAAGTGTTAAGGGTTATGTCGTAACTGCGGCCTGTCTCTTTACTTTTGACCTCGCAAAATGCAACACCTCACACTTGGCCGAATTAAACTTTATCTGCCATTTTCCGCCTGTATCGGCAACTAATCTGTACCCGCTGCGTCCTTTGGCAAGCTCTTCCGCAATCCACAACATCGATAACCTTTGTATCCTATGGCGAATTTATTTCAACACCTAAAAGCTCTGCAGCTCATGCTCTTCGTATTACTCACTTGCTTTTCTGCAGTTGCCCAGTTTATTTTCATATACACGTGGGAAGGAGGAGACCATGAAATGTTGGAGCAAAAATAGGCTGTGCGGCTCACCGAATTTGCTACGTCATTCAATCATGGCTGATTTATCTTTTTCCCAAACCCATTCTCATGCCTGTCCTCCATGACATTTTGACGCCCTTAGTAATCAAACCAATCAACCTTCACTTTAAAAATTCCCTATGACTTGACCTCCACAGACGGCTGTGGCAGTAGATCCCACAGATTCTCTGCTCTCTAGCTTAAAAAAAATCCTCCTCATCTCTGTTCAAAAGGGACGTCCTTCTAGTCTCAGATTCTCCCCGCCCCCCAGTATCAGAAACATCTTCTCCACATCGACACTATTTAGGCTTTCACTATTTGATCGGTGCCAATGAGATATACGTCACCCCGACCCACTCATTTTCTAAACTCCAGCGAGTACAGGGCCACAATCAACAACAGCTAGTAATGTTAACCCTTTCCAGGCTCATTCTTGTAAGCTTCCTCTGGACCCTCTCCAATGCCAGCGCATCAATTTTTATTTGTGGGGCTCAAGTCTGCTTACAATTTTCTGTATGTGCTCTAACCAATGCTTTATAAAGTCTTAGGAATACATCCTTATTTAGAAATTCTTGTTCTCTTGTAGCTACTCACACCGGATGAGAAATAAAGACTCAAACTTAGCGCTGTTGAACAACCAATATCATCAGTCAGATCCACCCTGTCTGCTCCCTCAACACGCCCGACCCCTTGCTACCTGGACGACACGCTATCCCGGATAGCTGGTTTCCACATTCCCCTACCCACACCCGCCCCCACCACCCACAGCCAACCTCCGCCCCCTTCCAAGTCCCAACCAGGGAACAGACACCAGGCCTCTCACCCGTGCTCACTTTCGCTGCCGGAGCCGGGAGTAGGGAGAGTAGGATCGCAATCTCGTCCGATGGTCAGGAGGTGAGACTGGAGTCCTCAGAAGGGTGGTGTAGTAATTGGCCAGCAAATGAGGGAACATCTGCCTCAGCGGATATCTCAGTCTCGATTTCAGTTTCCCAAACAACATCCGGTCGCAGAGATGCAGGGATGTGAGAGGGGGAGGTGGTTGTTGGTGAGAAGGTCAGAGTTTTCACAGCCTCTCTCCCTTTTACGAGTTTAGCGACAGAGTGTCATAAATACTCCCTACACTGCAAACCACAGGCAGAACGTGCAAATAAGTGTTAACAAGGGGACAGGAAGAGAGAAATTCAGGGGAAGGGGAGAGAGGGAGAAGAGGAGAGAGGAGAGCGGAGGAAGAGAGTGTGATGGAGAGAGTGGAGGAAGAGGGAGGGAGGAGAGAGAGGAGGGGAGGGAAGGAAGGAAAGGGAAAGGGACGAAGAACAGAAGTAAGCCAGGAAGGGAGGCCAGGGAGAGGGGTGAGGTGGAAAGAGAGGGATAAATAGAGGGAGGAAAGGGAGGGAAATACGGAGAGTGAGAAAGAAGGAAGAGAAGCAGAGAGTCAGAAAAAGAGCACAGCCGAAGACAGTTACTCAGTCCCTGAACCCTAGCCCACTCCGGAATCAACCTCAGGCAGGAGTATGTATAGAGGATGTGTCTGCTCCATGTAGTGTGGACAAACACGACAAGGATGGCGCTCCCTCGTCACCACCACCTCTCACTTCATCCTCCCTACCTTCCTAGGGCAGTCCCACCTCGCTACCCACCCTCCTTGCCACCTCTCCCCATCTTTACCTCTTTATTTATTTCCTCCCCCTCTCCATTTCCATCTATCTCCGCATAAATTTCTTCTCCCTTTTCCCCAAAGTCCTCTCTCCCTATCCAAACAATTTTCTTTCCCATTCCCCCTCCTCTGACCCTCTCTCCATCCACTGCTTATCTCCTTCCCCTCCCCTCCCCACGTATTCCTCTCTCTTTAGTTCCCCGTCCCCTCTGACTCTCTCCCTCCGCTGCATTTTCTTTGCCCCTCCTATCTTTCTCCTCCTCTCCTCTTCCTCGGTTCCCCTCTTTTGCCCCTCCTCTACACCATACTCTCCTTCCCCTCCGCCCCTTTCTCTCACTCCTTCCTTCTCTTTCGCTGCGTCTCCTTCTCCCTTCTCTCCCCTTCTTTCCCTCTCGCCTTCCCCTCCACCCCTGCCCCCCCGTCAATCACTCTTCCCTCCTCTCTCTACGGCTCACATCCCTTCCCCTCCTCTCTGTTTAAAGCATATTATCTTTCTCTACCCCCATTCCCCCAGCCTCTCCCCAGTCATTACCATACGCCCAGCTCCGTTTCTCACCACCCCCAGAGTGGAGCGGACCACAGCCCGGTGAACACGTGCACTTACCTCAGAAACTGCAGTGGAACGGGTGAGTAATGTGTGGCAAAGAGAGGGAGACAGACGTCCGACGAAGCCCCTCCTGGCTTCCAGCGACGGTTCCCGGGACCAACAAGCTGAGAACTAAGGGACAGCTGAAACGGGCAGGGAGAGTTTGTGTTGGAGGAGCAATGGCTGCTCTTCGGCTGTGTGGATGAATCGTGCTCGCTCCGGTTTCCTAAAACGTCCTGGAGAGGGCGTGCCTCATCTCACACAAAACAGAACAACAACCTAGTAATTTAGTTATTCCACCTCCGTAAATTATACCGCGATTTGCTCTTCTGTATTCTACAGAGGAGATGTACCGGGATGATGTATGGACTGGAGACCAATTTTTACGAGGAAAGATTGAGCAAACTAGGGCTTTTCACTTTAGTGCGAAGGACAATGAGAGGTGACATGACAGAGGTGTGTAAGTAGAGTAAATAGGGAGGACAGTTAGAGACTTTTATGAGAACAGAAATGCAAGTCTTAATTTTACGATGAATGTATAGGTTCCTGAATCTTCAGGCTGCTGTGCCTCGTCCCTGACGGTAGTAATGTGCAGAGGGCTAGACTCGGATTTGAAGGGTCCTTCCGCCATCTTCTTCAGGCGCCGCCGCTTTAAGCCCTCATGTTGGGGAACGGTTGTGCCCGTGATGGGACTGACTGAGTCTACAACTCTCTGCAGCCTCTTGTGATCACGGTCCAACTAGACAGAACGCTTTAGGCCGTACCCCTGTGGAAATTTGCAAGTCGTCGGTGATAGACCGAATTCCCCCAATTTCCTAGTGAAGTAGAGCCCTAGGCGTGTGTCCTTCGTGATCGAATCGATATGTTGGGCTAGGGGAAGACCGTCTCGTTGTTGGCGCCCAGAAACTTGCTCACCCTTTCCACCGCTGACCCTTCAACAAGAAATGCTACGCCTTCTTTCGTGTCTTACCCACTTGCGTGGCTATCACTGAACTTTGAAGCTGGACCGCAAGAAACAGGAACAGTTCAATACTCTGCCATCAGATTTCTGAACTGTCCATGATCCAATGAACACGACTTCACTCTTCCTCTTTTGCACTAATGCTTTAGTTTTATAATTTTATGTATTACACTTCACAGCTGCCGTAAAACAACAAATTTGACGACTTAGGCCAATGATAATAAAACTAATTCTGAGTTATATAGCACGAATAAGATCCATTCTACTCATCTTATCCATGCCGACCAGGGTGTCTATCAAAGCTAGTGGCATATTTTTCACTATTGCCTACGTCTCTCTAACCCTTGCCCGTTCTTATGTGCGATTATATAACCTTTTAAATTATGTAATTGTACCCGGGTCTTCTTTGCCCTTTGATCTCGTTTAACATTTGCCCTTCCTCCCTCCCTTCTGCACGCGCTCTTTCTCTCTCTCTGTCTATTTCTCCTCTCTTCCCCTTTCACTCTCCCTCCCCTCCCTCTCCCTACCCTCCCTCTTCCATCCCTCCCCTACCTTTTTTCCACCCGCTACCTATCTCTCCTCCTCCACTCCTCTCATTCTCTGCTCTCCTTCTCCTTTTCCCCTATTCCCCTCTCCTCTCCCTCTTAACCCTTCACTCGCTCTCTTCCCCAACCCCTCTTTCCCTCTACCCTCCCCCACTCTATCTCATTCTCCCCTTCCCCACCACTCTATCTCCTTCTTCTTTCTCGCCCTCTGCATTCCCCTGTCTCGCTGCAGACTCCTCATGCCCTGGGGGAGAGACTGTGATCACAGAGGTTATTTGTGGCCCTCGTGATCGTATATAGCTCGGTGTTTGTGCCGAACGAAATTAACTTCCTTCTCTCTCCACTCCCCCCACCCCATCTTATACCCTCTTAAACATCTCTTTCGTATCTTCCTCGACTGCCACCTCCCCCCGGGCAGCACATTCCATGTGCCCCCCACTTTGTGTAAAAAACACACTTGCCCCACACGTCTCCTTTCAACTTGTCTCACCATGACTGCAAGCCCTCTATATCAGACATTTCCACCCTCATGGAAATCACACTGGCTGTCTATTGTATTTTCTATTAGGCTCCCCTCAGCCCCTGCCACTCCAGGGAAAACAACCTACGGTTTTACGACTTCTTCTTATAGTTGAAGCCTTCTCGATTGCATTTTCATCGACACACCTGTCCAGATACATCACGGCTTGGTCCGGGAACTGCTCTTCCTGTGATCACAAGAAACCATAGAGAGTGATGGGCAGAGACTGAGCACATCACGGATACCAGCCTCTGCTCCACGAACTCCGTCTAATTTTTCAGCAGCCTCGGTAAAGCAGCCGGCATAATCAAGCACCCCCACCCCACTCACACCGGGCATTCTCTCTTTTACCCTTTCCCATCGGGCAGAAGATACAAAAGCCTGAAAGTACATCCCACCAGGTTCAAGGACATCTTCTTCCTCACTGTTGTAAAACTATTGAACAATCCCCGAGTACGTTGTTGGACTCGTCACATCCCAACCTACCTGATCGCAGCTCTTGCCCTCTATTTTCTGCCAGCACTGCACTTTCTCTTCAGCTGCTACATTTTATTCTGTTATTGTATTTCCTGTGCTACCTCAGTGTTCGCATGTGGCCTAGTGGATAAGGCATCGGTCTGGTGATCTAAAGGTCACTGGTTCGAGACTCAGTTGAGGAATCGTGTTGTTTACTTCAGCAAGGCACTTAACAACACATTGTTCTGCGACGACAACAGTGCCAGGCTGCTTGGGTCCTGGTGACCTTCACTTGGACAACATCGGTGACATGGAGAGGGGAAGGCTTGCAGCAAGGGCAACTGCCGGTCTCCCATACAACCCTGTCCATGCCTGCATCCTGGAACCCTTCCAAGGCGCAAATCCGGGGTGTCACGACACTAACGGACGTATATATACACATATACTCAATGTAATGTAAATAATTGATCTGATTGCACATTATGCAAACCAGCCTCTTCCCTTCACCTCGGCACGTGCGGCAACAATAAAACCAATACTAATTCCAATTCCAATTCCAAGCTGCAAGTGAAGGTGGGAAGCGACGAAGGGCTGAGGGTGTGGTAATAGAGCTTTGACCTGCGCCCAATCCACGTTTGAGATTGATTAGCAAAAGCAAATTAAAGGAAGGCAGGGGCAGGCACGGCCGTCGTCGCCTGAGTGACCGGAGTGGTGAACTTGAGGCTTTAGCTCCACGAGGTGTCATACAGAGGAAACAATGAAAAGGGAAGCTCTAGGCTAATTTTTGTTTTCCATTCCCTTCTTTATATCTGCTCAGTTAGAACAGTACAGATGGCAGACAGGATAGTGGAATGCTACTCTAGCGGGATGTCAGTGGCTAGGAAGACCTCCAGTGTCCCGGATGACTACAACTGTGAGAAGTTCATCCATCTATAGCTTCCAACAATCTGCGTTAAGCAGATGGAACTGGAACTAGAACTTCTGATCTTTCGGGAGGCTGAAGGGGGGATAGAAAGGTAGTCACACACAAGATGCAGCCACAGGAACTGGGTAACAGTCAGGAAGGGGAAAGGGGTTAACGAGCCAGTACAGAGTACCACTGAGACCATTCCCCTCAACAACAGGTATATCATTTTGGATACTGTCGGGTGCGATGACCTAACAGAGGGAAGTCACAGTGATCGGGTCTCTGGCACTGAATCTGGCTCTGTGACCCTGAAGGGAAAGAGGGAGAAGAGGAACACTGTGGTGATAGGGATTCGTTAGATAGTGGAATGGACAGGAGGTGTTGTGGGCGAGAACGAAATTCCCGGATGGTATGTTGCCTCCCGGGTGCCAAGCCAAGGACACCTCAAGTCCAATCCTCGGCATTCTTAAGAGGCAGGGCGAACAGCCAGAGGTCGCGATCTCTGTTCGTGCCAATGACGTGGGTTGGAGAACTGAAGAGGTTCTGCAGAGGGAGTTCAGGGAGTTAGGTGCGAAGGTAAGGACAGGAGCTCCAGGATTGTGATCTCAGAATTGCTACCCGTGCCACGTGCTAGTGAGGCCTGAATTAGGAAGATTATAATAACATCTTAGCTGGAGCCAGAGTGCCGGAACAGTTCGTGGAGAGGTTGTGGAGGCAGATGGTAGTAAGACCTCAGACAAAGTCAGGATGCAAAAGGTTGAGCCTTGTGCGAGTAGGGTCCTGGGTTTCTTATATTTCAGTGCAAGAGGTGCCGTAGGAAAGCCGGATGCGCTAGGGCACGGATCACCATCTCGAAATACGACGTTGCTGCCATTGATGAGACTTTGTTGCTGGAGAATCCGACTGGCAGCTCGATATTTCTGGGTTCTGTTGGTTTGGCCGTGACAGAGTGGGAGGGATTAAAGGAGGAGGGACAATGTTACTAGCCAGGGAAAATGTCACGGCATTGTTCCATCAGGACCAAGTGGAAAATTCGACTAGTGAGGCGCTATGGATGGAGCTCAGAAATAAAAAAAGGAATGACCACGTTAATGGGGGTCAAGAAACATAACCAGACTGTAGGAATAGATGTAAGGGAGAAGGAAGAAAAAGAAGACAGTAAAGTTCTTTGAAACAGAGAGGAAAAGGTGGAGAATTTCTTAAATGCATTTATTTTTAATGCTAGGAGCATTGTAAGAAAGGTGGATGAGCTTAGAGCATGGGTTGAAATCTGGAAATATGTTGTTGCAGTTATTAGTGAAACATGTGTTACGTATCCCGGAACTGGGTTGTCAAACCAGCAGAAATGGAACACTCGTTGGAGTCTGTAATTACTAGAAACTAACAAAGTTTATTAGTAAATTAAGTAATACAGTACACTAAATGCAAGGATATAAATGTAACAGGTTAGCAATGATAATACACAGAAGTATGGGAATAGAAATGAACCAAGCTCTATCGAAGTCTAGGGGTAAATAATCAGTCTTCCAGTGAAGCAGAGTTCAGTTCAGTTTAGTGTAGTTCGAGATAGTTGATGTGGTACCGTTGAAGAGAGAGAGAGAGAGAGAGAGAGAGAGAGAGAGAGAGAGAGAGAGAGAGAGAGAGAGAGAGAGAGAGAGAGAGAGAGAGAGAGAGAGAGAGAAACAGTGAGAGAGAGATAGAGAGTGTGTGTGTGTGAGAGAGAGAGAGTGTGTGTGTGTGTGTGTGAGAGAGTGAGAGAGAGAGAGAGATAGAGTGTGTGTGAGAGAGAGAGAGTGTGTGTGTGTGTGTGTGAGAGAGAGAGAGAGAGTGTGTGTGTGTGTGTGTGTGTGTGTGTGTGAGAGAGAGAGAGAGAGAGAGAGAGAGAGTGAGTGAGTGAGAGATACAGCTGAGATTTCAGGCAAACCGTCCGTTGTCTTCTTGTCCTGTTGTGATCACCGACTGTGACCCCTCCGTTCCAGATGCGACCGTTCTTCCGTGGTGAACCCGTCACCCAGCCAAGGGTGGACACACAACAGGTTCCCACCGGTCGTCCCTTTACACCCTGTGAGCTTCTGGCCGAGTCCCGTGAATCGGTCCTCCAAACTCCAACCGACTTGTAGGGGCACAATCCACCCTTCAGCGTCTCGTGGCGTGTCTCCTGTGTCCTAGCAAACCCGCTATTTTATCCCCCCCGATGGGGTATCACCTGTCCGTCAAACTTCACCACTTCCTTTTGTCTCAGCAGGAGTGTTAACGAGCAGGTCATGTTCAAAGCAAAATGTCCGTGGCAGTATCGCTGCAGACGCCAAAATACTAAATTATGTGTATCTCTCTCGTGATCTCTTTATCATTAGCAGCATTCGTTCAGCAGCTCTGCTTGGCTTCACACATAACACCCTCACCCTTAAAGGTATTTTTTTTACCGGGGTTAAGAATTAAGGACATGAATGCACATTACAAAATACACTCAAATATACAGGTAGTCATCAGCTATTAGGCCAATACAGAGAACTTTACATTTAACATCTGGATAGACAATCAGCAATCACATTTTCGGTTTCTTTTACGTGTTTTATCTTTATATCAAATTCCTGTAATATCAGACTCCAACTAAGCAAGCGTCTGTTTTTATCCTTCATGGTGGTCAAAGACACGAGTGGATTGTGATCCGTGTAAACTATCAGTGGCTTCCTTGCCGGACAAATATAAACCTGAAAAAGTTGTAACGCCGGAATGATTGACAGTAATTCCTTTTCCACAGTGGAATAATTTCTCTGATGGACATTGAGCTTCTTGGAGAAATAAGCCACCAGGTGTCCAAGTCCAGCCTTGTCTGTCTGCAACAGCACCGCCCCTGACGCTTCGTCGTTAGCACCTGTTGCTAGGGAGAAGGGTTTTGAAAAGTCAGGCGCTTTCAATACAGGGTGGTGACACAGTATCGTCTTCAGACTCTCGAAGGCAAAGGTCATTCCACACAAACTTCTCGCTCTTCGGCAAGAGCTTAGCAAGAGGGAGGGCAATATCCGCAACGTTTTTACCCACCATCCCCCTAAACCTTCTCAGAGCCCTCTTGTCCGTCGGGATGGGAACTTCAGCGATAGCCTGCACCGGTGCCAGCTGCCCCTGTCCTACCACATATTCCAGATATGTGACCGTAGCGTGGCCGTACTCACTTTTCGCGAGGTTTACTGTCAGATTGGCCTCAGACAGCCGTTTAACAGTTCCTCTACCGCCACAATGTGCTCATCCCATGTGTCACTCCAGACCACCAAATCGTCAATATACGCTTATGTGTTCTTTAATCCTTTTATCACTAAATTAATCATCCTCTGGAAGGTCGCTGGGGCGTTGTTCATGCCAAAAGGTAAGACATTGTACTCATATAACCCTGATGGAGTGACAAAGGCTGAAATTTCTCTAGCTCTGTCAGTTAAAGGGACACACCAGTACCTTTTCAACAAATCGATCTTTGTGATGTACTCAGCCCTCCCCACTTTATCGATGCAATCGTCCACCCTTGGGATGGGGTAAGCATCAGTTTTTGTGATGGCGTTCACCTTTCTGTAATCTGTATAGAATCGTATGTACAGATCAGGTCTCCGGACAACCACCCAGGGAGAGGCCCATTCCGAGTGGGATGGCCTAATTATACCTGTAGCTAGCATGTGTTCAAGTTCTTTTCCCACTAGCTTGCTCTTTCCCAAGTTCATCCTATAAAGGTGTTGCTTAATAGGCTGGTCTGCAGTAACAATAACATCATGTACCGTCCCCTTGCATCGCCTCGGGACATCCGGACCCACATCTACATGTGATAATCAGCGGCTCGCTCTGTCCAGGGGTTAAGTGAGACCTTATCAGCAAGTTTGTTCAGAACAACAGAGTTCTCCAATCTGGTCGGCACCATGTTTATCTTTTCAAGACGTGTTTTCCCCTTATCATTTGGCACCACGGCCTCATTTATTTTTGTGACAGCAACGACTTATCTACTTTTTCATCCTGCTAAGCTTTTAGCATATTGTTATGCACTAATTGAGTTGGCTTACGTCTGTCCGGAGTTTCAATAACATAATTCGAAGAGTCTATCTGTTTAATTACTTTGTACGGACCGTGAAATCTCGCCTGGAGGGGGTTGGTTACCAATGGAAACAGAACTAAGACGCTATCGCCCGCTTGAAACATTTGCTCTCGTGCTCGTATATCATACCACTGCTTCATTTTTGTTTGGGAGTCTCGGAGATTTTCCCTGGCAAGGTCACAGATCCCACTAAGCCTCTCGCGGAATTTTAAAACATAGTCAATCACACTGACCTGTACTGCCGGGCTGGACCATTGTTCTTTAAGTGAGGTCAGAGGTCCTCTGGGCCTATGACCGAAGACGCGCTCGAATGGGCTGAACCCTAATGACTCCTGAACCGTATCTCTTACTGCGAACAACAGGAGAGGCAATGCATCATCCCAATCTCTAGCGTTCTCCTGACAGTAAGTTCTGATCATTGTCTTTAAGGTTGCGTGGAATCTCTCCAGCGCCCCTTGAGACTCCGGATGGTATGCAGAAGCCAAAATTTTTTTTAGTTCCCATCTCATCCAACACCCGTCGGAATGTGCGAGATGTGAAGGTGCTCCCCCGATCTGACTGAATTCCCTTTGGCAACCCCTTTACAAGCGTCTTTACCACTGCGGGAGCTTTGATGCTTGCCAGGGGCACGGCTCCAGAAATCTAGTGGCGGCACACATCATAGTCATCACATACTCTCGCCCACTCGCAGTTCTGGGCAGGGGACCGACAAAATCCACAATTATTCGGGAAAAGGTTCCTCGAAAGCGGGTATCGGTCGAAGGGGCGCATTCGGCAGGACCTGGTTTGGTTTACCTACCACCTGACATGTGTGACACCGTCTACAGTACTCAATAATATCCTTCCTCATGTTCGGCCAGTAAAACTTTTTCATAATTCGATCGACTGTTTTCCTCACCCCAAAATATCCACCGAGGGGTATCTTATGGGCCAGGTTAAAAATCTCGTCCCTATAAACTTTCGGCTCTACCACCTGGTGTACTAGCACCCAATCCTCATCTGCGGGTATAGTCTCCACTTCCTCATCAGTACTCCCTCCTTCATATAATAGCCCACTGGTTCCTTTTTTATTTCTGCTTCAGATAGAGCTGTCTCCTTCAAAACTATCAGCTCCTCGTCTCGTTCCTGTTCCCGTATAAATTCCTTCCTCGCTACTGATAAATCTACCTAAACTCCCTCACTTCCTTCAGCTCCACTACCCTCCTTTTTCTCATTTTCTAACCCCCCCCCCCCGGTACAAGGCTGGTAAAAACATCTCAGCTAAATCCACATCCGCTTCGGCAGCCTTTCTGGACATGCTTCGAGTTAAACCCGAGTATCTGCGGGCGGGTCCTCAGCCCTGGCAGGCTTGCTCGTCAGCTTCACTGCTGAGTACACATCTCCACCTGCAAGGTCATTACCGAGTGAAACCTCCGCGTCGTCCGTCGGTAATTCGGACCTCACCCCTATCGTGACCGGTCCGGATACCAAGTCACTTTTCAGATATATCTGGTGCAAAGGTATTGCCTCAGTCCATTTTCCAATGCTTTTTATCACACTGAGCTCCCCAGTCTCAGTCTCTGCACTAAATTCTAATACCTTCCTTAAGATCAATGACTGACAATCCCCAGTGTCTCTCCAGATCCGTACTGGAGCTGGGGTTGACCCCTCCTTCACCGACACCAATCTGACCAAAGTAAACTTCTCGCGCCCTTCCTGAACTCTCTCAGAGCTCTCCTTCCTTAGCGGTCTGTTTGCCGGCTCAATACACCCAGTCGGAGTCGTCGTCTTTCATTTCCCTGACTCCTTCTTTGGGGCAAAACATCTAGACGCAATGTGACCGGCTTTCCCACAATTAAAGCATACGAGACCAGGAGACTTCGTACCAGAATGCTTCCCGTTTTCCTTACCCTTCACACTAATCCCCGGCTTACTCTCTGGCTTAGCCGGCGGACTTTCTCTGCCCTCTCTACTACCTTTCTGGTAGCTCTTACTCGGGCTAAACTTTGATTTGTGCGTTAACACGTACTCATCCGCTAATTTAGCAGTTGTAGCTAATGTTTCTGCCTCTTTCTCATCTAGATAGATCCGCATACCTTCAGGGACACAACCTTTAAACTGCTCAATCAGCAGTAGCTGTAGCAGTTTGTTATAATCCCCAGTGGCCCCTTTCGAGATGCACCAACGCTCACAATACATTTGCTTCTCACGGGCAAACTCTAAATACGTGCGGTCCCACTGCTTCCTCACATTCCGGAACCTTTGCCGGTATGCCTCCGGGACCACCTCATAGACCCTGAGTATAGTCTCTTTTACCACATCATACTTCTTTGCATCTTCTGCTGACAACGCTGAGAAAGCTTACTGAGCCTTCCCCTTAAGCACACTCTGCATTAAAAGAGCCCACTTATCACCCGCCAGGTCCTGACTTAGAGCGACCTTTTCGAAATGTAGAAACTGCCGATGAACATCGGTCTCCTCAAATGGGGGAACCAACTTAACCTCCTGCGTCGCCTTGAACCCTCCACCTAGGTCCGGCATTCGGCCCCTCTCTCGCATTATCTTTAACTTCTTCAGCTCAAACGCCCTTCCTCGCGCCTTCTCTCTCTCTCTCTTTCCTCCGTTTCTCGCTCCCTCACTCTCTCCTCCCTTTCTCGCTCCTTCTCTTTCCTCCCTTTCTAGCTGCTTCTCTCTCTCCTTCCTTTCTAGCTGCTTTACTCGTAACTCATGTTCGACCCTTAATCTTTCCATCTGCAGCTGGATCGCAGCCCCACCAGGTTTGCCCACAGACACCACCTGCAGGTCCCCTTCAGGAAACACACACATAATACTCAACGAGTTATCTGTATCTCCGATCTCCTCATTGCCTGCTTCCCCTCGCAAAAATTCAACCGTTTTGCAACATGCACCAAGTCTGATTTCTTGGCATCTTCTAATGCCTCCAAGGTTGGCGTCTTTAGAAATTCCTCAATCTCTATTTCTGCTGTTTGCCCTTTTTGTTTTATTCTTTGTTTTTTTTTCCACGACCAAATCAGATACGGGAATTTAACCCAATCACTTCAACCAGTCTCATTCTTGGCGTTCAAAATCCCGGACAAGCCCACACTTATGTTACGTAACCCATAACTGGGTTGTCAAACCAGCAGAAATGGAACACTCGTTGGAGTCTGTAATTACTAGAAACTAATAAAGTTTATTAGTAAATTAAGTAATACAGTACACTAAATGCAAGGATATAAATGTAACAGGTTAGCAATGATAATGTACACAGAAGTATGGGAATAGGAATCAGCCAAGCTCTATCGAAGTCTAGGGGTAAATTATCAGTCTTCCAGTGAAGCAGAGTTTGTGGTCACCGACTGTGACCCCTCTGTTCCATATGCGATCGTTGTCCCGTTGTGGTCACCGACTGTGACCACTCTGTTCCATATGCGACCGTTGTCCCGTTATGGTCACCGACTGTGACCACTCTGTTCCATATGCGACCGTTGTCCCGTTGTGGCCACCGACTGTGACCCCCCCCCCCCGTTCCATATGCGATCGTTGTCCCGTTGTGATCACCGACTGTGACCCCTCCGTTCCATATGCGACCGTTGTCCCGTTGTGGTCACCGACTGTGACCCCTCCGTTCCATATGCGACCGTTGTCCCGTTGTGGTCACCGACTGTGACCACTCTGTTCCATATGCGACCGTTGTCCCGTTGTGGCCACCGACTGTGACCCCCCCCCCGTTCCATATGCGATCGTTGTCCCGTTGTGGTCACCGACTGTGACCACTCTGTTCCATATGCGACCGTTGTCCCGTTGTGATCACCGACTGTGACCCCTCCGTTCCATATGCGACCGTTGTCCCGTTGTGGTCACCGACTGTGACCCCTCCGTTCCATATGCGACCGTTGTCCCGTTGTGGTCACCGACTGTGACCCCTCTGTTCCATATGCGACCGTTGTCCCGTTGTGGTTACCGACTGTGACCCCTCCGTTCCAGGTGCGACCGTTGTCCCGTTGTGATCACCGACTGTGACCCCTCCGTTCCATATGCGATCGTTGTCCCGTTGTGGTCACCGACTGTGACCACTCTGTTCCATATGCGACCGTTGTCCCGTTGTGATCACCGACTGTGACCCCCCCCCGTTCCATATGCGACCGTTGTCTCGTTGTGGCCACCGACTGTGACCCCTCCGTTCCATATGCGATCGTTGTCCCGTTGTGGTCACCGACTGTGACCACTCTGTTCCATATGCGACCGTTGTCCCGTTGTGATCACCGACTGTGACCCCTCCGTTCCATATGCGACCGTTGTCCCGTTGTGGTCACCGACTGTGACCCCTCCGTTCCATATGCGACCGTTGTCCCGTTGTGGTCACCGACTGTGACCACTCTGTTCCATATGCGACCGTTGTCCCGTTGTGGCCACCGACTGTGACCCCCCCCCGTTCCATATGCGATCGTTGTCCCGTTGTGGTCACCGACTGTGACCACTCTGTTCCATATGCGACCGTTGTCCCGTTGTGATCACCGACTGTGACCCCTCCGTTCCATATGCGACCGTTGTCCCGTTGTGGTCACCGACTGTGACCCCTCCGATCCATATGCGACCGTTGTCCCGTTGTGGTCACCGACTGTGACCCCTCTGTTCCATATGCGACCGTTGTCCCGTTGTGGTTACCGACTGTGACCCCTCCGTTCCAGGTGCGACCGTTGTCCCGTTGTGATCACCGACTGTGACCCCTCCGTTCCATATGCGATCGTTGTCCCGTTGTGGTCACCGACTGTGACCACTCTGTTCCATATGCGACCGTTGTCCCGTTGTGGTCACCGACTGTGACCCCTCTGTTCCATATGCGACCGTTGTCCCGTTGTGGTTACCGACTGTGACCCCTCCGTTCCAGGTGCGACCGTTGTCCCGTTGTGATCACCGACTGTGACCACTCTGTTCCATATGCGACCGTTGTCCCGTTGTGGTCACCGACTGTGACCCCTCCGTTCCATATGCGACCGTTGTCCCGTTGTGGTCACCGACTGTGACCCCTCCGTTCCATATGCGACCGTTGTCCCGTTGTGGTCACCGACTGTGACCCCTCTGTTCCATATGCGACCGTTGTCCCGTTGTGGTTACCGACTGTGACCCCTCCGTTCCAGGTGCGACCGTTGTCCCGTTGTGATCACCGACTGTGACCCCTCCGTTCCATATGCGATCGTTGTCCCGTTGTGGTCACCGACTGTGACCACTCTGTTCCATATGCGACCGTTGTCCCGTTGTGATCACCGACTGTGACCACTCTGTTCCATATGCGACCGTTGTCCCGTTGTGATCACCGACTGTGACCACTCTGTTCCATATGCGACCGTTGTCCCGTTGTGATCACCGACTGTGACCCCTCCGTTCCATATGCGATCGTTGTCCCGTTGTGGTCACCGACTGTGACCACTCTGTTCCATATGCGACCGTTGTCCCGTTGTGATCACCGACTGTGACCCCTCTGTTCCATATGCGACCGTTGTCCCGTTGTGGTTACCGACTGTGACCCCTCCGTTCCAGGTGCGACCGTTGTCCCGTTGTGATCACCGACTGTGACCCCTCCGTTCCATATGCGATCGTTGTCCCGTTGTGGTCACCGACTGTGACCACTCTGTTCCATATGCGACCGTTGTCCCGTTGTGATCACCGACTGTGACCCCCCCCCCCCCCCGTTCCATATGCGATCGTTGTCCCGTTGTGGTCACCGACTGTGACCACTCTGTTCCATATGCGACCGTTGTCCCGTTGTGGTTACCGACTGTGACCCCTCCGTTCCAGGTGCGACCTTTGTCCCGTTGTGATCACCGACTGTGACCCCTCTGTTCCATATGCGATCGTTGTCCCGTTGTGGTCACCGACTGTGACCACTCTGTTCCATATGCGACCGTTGTCCCGTTGTGATCACCGACTGTGACCCCCCCCCGTTCCATATGCGATCGTTGTCCCGTTGTGGTCACCGACTGTGACCACTCTGTTCCATATGCGACCGTTGTCCCGTTGTGATCACCGACTGTGACCCCTCCGTTCCATATGCGACCGTTGTCCCGTTGTGGTCACCGACTGTGACCCCTCCGTTCCAGGTGCGACCGTTGTCCCGTTGTGATCACCGACTGTGACCCCTCCGTTCCATATGCGATCGTTGTCCCGTTGTGGTCACCGACTGCGACCACTCTGTTCCATATGCGACCGTTGTCCCGTTGTGGTCACCGACTGTGACCCCTCCGTTCCATATGCGACCGTTGTCCCGTTGTGGTTACCGACTGTGACCCCTCCGTTCCAGGTGCGACCGTTGTCCTGTTGTGATCACCGACTGTGACCCCTCTGTTCCAGGTGCGACCGTTCTTCCGTGGTGAACCCGTCACCCAGCCAAGGGTGGACACACAACAGGTCCCCACCGGTCATCCCTTTACACCCTGTGAGCCTCTGGCCGAGTCCCGTGAATCGGTCCTCCAAACTCCCACCAACTTGTGGGGGCACAATCCACCCTTCAGCGTCTCGTGGCGTGTCTCCTGTGTCCTAGCAAACCCGCTATTTTATCCCCCCGATGGGGTATCACCTGTCGGTCAAACTTCACCACTTCCTTTTGTCTCAGCAGGAGTGTTAACGAGCAGGTTATGTTCAAAGCATAGTGTCCTTGGCAGTATCATTGCAGATGCCAAAATACTGAATTATGTGTCTCTCTCTCGCTCGTTATCTCTCTCTTATTAGCATTTTGAATGGCTTTCCCTTATCTCTCTTTCGTTATCTCTCTCTTATTAGCAGCTTCCGTTCTGCAGCTCTGCTTAGAACACACGGTTGCAGGAGGGGTGTGATTGGCAGCTAAATATTCCTGGATTTCCTTGCTTCAGGTGTGATAGAATAGGAGGGGCAAGGGGGGGGGGTGTTGCGTTGCTTGTCAGAGAAAATACTACAGTTGTGTTCTGGCAGGAAAGATTAGTGGGCTTGTCTATGGAGAATATTTGGGTGGAATTGAGGAATGGGAAAGGTGTAGCAACACTTATCGGAGTGTATTATAGACCACCTAATGGGGAGCGAGAATTGGAGGAGCAAATTTGTAAGGAGATAGCAGATATTTGTAGTAAGCACAGGGTTGTGATTGTGGGAGATTTTAATTTTCCACACATAGACTGGGAAGCCCGTACTGTAAAAGGGATGGATGGGTTGGAGTTTGTAAAATGTGTGCAGGATGGTTTTTTGCAGCAATACATAGAGGTACCAACTAGAGAAGGGGCAGTGTTGGATCTTCTGTTAGGGAATTAAATAGGTCAGGTGACAGAGGTATGTGTTGGGGAGCACTTCGGGTCCAGTGATCACAATACCATTAGTTTCAATATAATTATGCAGAAGGTTAGGACTGGACCCAGGGTCGAGATTTTTGATTGGAGAAAGGCTAACTCTGAGGCGATGGGAAAGGATTTAGAAGGAGAGGATTGGGACAATTTGTTTTATGGGAAGGATGTAGTAGAGAAATGGAGGTCATTTAAAGGTGAAATTTTGAGGGTACAGAATCCTTATGTTCCTGTTAGGTTGAAAGGAAAGGTTAAAAGTTTCAGAGAGCCATGGTTTTCAAGGGATATTGGAAACTTGGTTAGGAAAAAGAGAGATACATACAATAGATATAGGCAGCATGGAGTAAATATAAAGAATAAGTATAAGCTCGAGGAATAATATAAATGATAAGCTCCAGGAATATAAAGAATGTAAGAAGAATCTTAAGAAAGAAATTAGAAAAGCTAAAAGAAGATACGAGGTTGCTTTGGCTAGTAAGGTGAAAATAAATCCAAAGGGTTTCTACAGTTATATTAATAGCAAAAGGATAGTGAGGGATAAAATTGATCCCTTAGAGAATCAGAGTGGACAGCTATGTGTGGGGCCGAAAGAGATGGCGGAGATTTTGAACAATTTTTTTTTCTTCAATATTCACTGAGGAGAAGGATATTGAATTGTGCAAGGTAAGGGAAACAAGTAGGGAAGTTATGGAACCTATCACGATTAAAGAGGAGGAAGCACTGGCACTTTTAAGGAATATAAAAGTAGATAAATCTCCGGATCCTGACAGGATATTCCCCAGAACCTTGAGGGAAGTTAGTATAGAAATAGCAGGAGCTCTGACGGAAATATTTTAAATGTCATTAGAAACGGGGTTGGTGCCGGAGGATTGGCGTATTGCTCATGTGGTTCCGTTGTTTAAAAAGGGTTCTTAGAGTAAACGTAGCAATTATAGGCCTGTCAGTTTGACGTCAGTGGTGGGTAAATTAATGAAAAGTATTCTTAGAGATGGTATATATAATTGTCTGGATAGACAGGGTCTGATTAGGAACAGTCAACATGGATTTGTGCGTGGAAGGTCATGTTGGATAAATATTATTGAATTTTTTGATGAGGTTATGAGGAAAGCTGTCGAGGGTAAAGCAGCGGATGTTGTATATATGGAATTCAGTAAGGCCTTTAACAAGGTTCTGCACGGAAGATTAGTTAGGAAGGTTCAATCGTTAGGTATTAATATTGAAGTAGTAAAATGGATTCAACAGTGGCTGGATGGACGATGCCAGAGAGTAGTGGTGGATAACTGTTCGTCAGGTTGGAGGCCCGTGACTAACGGTGTGCCTCAGGGATCTGTACTGGGTCCAATGTTGTTTCTCATATACATTAATGACCTGAATGATGGGGTGGTAAATTGGATTAGTAAGTATGCAGATGATACTAAGGTAGGTGGTATTGTGGATAATGAAGTAGGTTTTCAAAGTTTGCAGAGAGATTTAGGCTGGTTAGAAGAGTGGGCTGAGCGATGGCAGATGGAGTTTAATGCTGATAAGTGTGAGGTGCAACATTTTGGTGGGAATAATCCAAATAGGACATACATGGTAAATGGAGGGCATTGAAGAATGCAGTAGAACAGAGTGATCTAGGAATAATGGTGCATAGTTCCCTGAAGGTGGAATCTCATGTGGATAGGGTGGTGAAGAAAGCTTTTGCTATGTTGGCCTTTATAAATCAGAGCATTGAGTATAGGAGTTGGAATGTAATGATAAAATTGTACAAGGCATTGGAAAGGCCGAATTTGGAGTATTGAGTACAGTTCTGGTCACCAAATTATAGGAAAGATGTCAACAAAATAGAGAGAGTACAGAGAAGATTTACTAGAATGTTATTACAATGGGTTTCAGCACCGAAGTTACAGGGGAAGATTGAATAAGTTAGGTCTTTATTCTTTGGAGCGTCGAAGGTTGATGGGAACTTGATAGAGGTATTTAAAATTATGAGGGGGATAGATAGAGTTGACCTGGATAGGCTTTTTCCATTGAGTGTAGGGGAGATTCACAGAAGAGGACATGAGTTGAAACTTAAGGGGCAAAAGTTTAAGGGTAACAAGAGGAGGAATTTCTTTACTCAGATAGTGGTAGCTGTGTGGAATGAGCTTCCAGTAGAAGTGGTAGAGGCAGGTTCGGTATTGTCATTTAAAGCAAAATTGGATAGGTATATCGACAGGAAAGGAATGGAGGGTTATGGGCTGAGTGCGGGGCAGTGGGACCAAGTGAGAGTAAGCTTTCGGCACGGACTAGAAGGGCCAAGATGCCTGTTTCCGTGCTGTAATTGCTATATGGTTATATGGTTTGTATGGTTAACATTGATTGTGGTTAGTCAACATAGATTCGTGGGCGGTAGATTATTTCTAACCAAACTTATAGAGCTTTTCGAGGAAGATATCAGGGAAGTGGATGAAGGCAAGGCAGTGGATGTTGCCTATATGGACTTTAGAAAGATATTTGACAAAGACCGACACGGGAGGCTGGTAACGCTGGTACCTTTATTACTTACCCCGTAACTGGGTGTCTGACCAGCAGAGAAAGAAGAATCCCTTGGAGTCTTGTGGGACTATATTCAAAAGTGTTTATTAGTAAAATAAGCAAAACAATGCCACTAATGGAAAAAAAAATATATATATAAAACACAAGTTAGCAATAATGAATCTAAAAGTGTAGGAACATTCAGCAATATTTAAGAAGCTATCGATGTCTAGGGGTAAATGAATTGTCATAAAAATATAAAGTTCAGTTCAGTTCATGCGTGCTGAGGTAGATATGGTTGTTGTGTTGTAATCGTTGGGGGGGGGAGAGAGAGAGAGAGGGAGAGAGAGAGAGAGAGAGAGAGAGAGAGAGCGAGAGAGAGAGAGAGAGAGAGAGAGAGAACGAGATGTAACAGCAACTCTTGCGGCAGGCAAACATTTTACTCCTTTCTTAATCCGTCGTGTCGTTGTGGCCATTGAGTTATGATCCCTCTGTCATTCAGCTAGACCGTTCGTCTGTGGTGGACTTGTCACTCTGGCATGAGTGGACACACACACAAGTCCCCACCGGCCCTGCTGTAACACTGTGAGTTTAACTGACCGATCTCCTGGTTCGGTCACCGATGCCCCCACCTTTCCTGTGGGTTCCAACACTCAATCAGTGTCCACTGGTGTGTCTCCTGGTGTGTCTGAAGGGTGTCTCTCCAGACCTGTCTTTTATCCCTACTCACGGGGTCTCAGCTATTAATCAATTTTGAATGACTGTGTCCATCAAACCAGCCCACTCCGGCAGTCCACTGAGGAATGTTAATGAGCAAAATAGTAGAAGATAAATAACCCTTGCAGAGGTCATAATACAGTAAATCAACAGTCTCTCTCCCCTCTCTTATCTGTAGCAGCTGTTCTTGCATGTTTTCCATCTCTCTCTCTCATGAGCAGCATAGCATCAGTAACGGTTCGTGGTTCTCAGGGAGTGGGGATGGGTAACTCTGCACCCCATTGTCCATCAGAACTGTTCATCACTCATAACACCCCCATACTTCTGAGAATTTTCACCAAGGTGAAAACGAACTAATACAGCATATTACAGAATTAAACAAAATACAGAAGTGGTTTTAACCTCAAAAATAATACAGATACACATTCAAATTAACATCTAGATAAACCATCAGCAATTACATTGTCACTCCCTTTTACACGTTGTATTTTAATATCGAATTCATGTAACAACAGACTCCAATTTAATAACCGCCTATTTTTATTTTTCATGTTAGCCAAAAATACCAAAGGGTTGTGATCTTAGCTTAGGTGTTTATTACAAAAGCGGGAACCAATGCATGTGTGATTATACTGTGGTACATTACAGAAATTTGTGCAAATACCATTTTCTATTTTACTTTCAAACTTACCATTCAATCTTCCACGACGTTGTCTTTATTATTCACATTTTTTGTTAAAAAAAATCAAATTCCCGCAAAACCAGATCCTGTTATTCAAAGTGACATTTGGTCAACCCTTTGCCTCTTTTCCACTTAACTCTCACGTGGTTGGAACAGGCCTTCACAGACTCCTTTCACAGGAGCTATCTTGTTACCAATGTTTTCCAAACTAAGCCCAGTTGCTGAACTTCCACACCACTCATTAATTTTAAGCAGGTCGTTAATTTTATCTTCAGGATCTTTAATTCTGTTAGTTTCTCTTTTAACATCTGCAGGTGATCCCTCTTGGTCAAAACAACACTTTAAGTTCAGTCTCTCCAAATCACATCCTTGAACAACATCACCAAGTTGTTTATCCTTAAATTTCAAAACAAACTGTAATTGATTCACAGGCACCTTGTTAACAAGCCATTGTTCAGTTAACGGTCTCTTTACTTTTGTCAACAGTTCTGAAACCAAACCCGACTTTAAATTTTCTTTATTCACAAGTCTAGGAACAATACTTTTCCCTTTCCCTTCAATAATATTCACATCACCAGCTTTCATCTCCTCACTAACTTTTAACACACCTTCTAACACAAGTGACTGAGAATTCTCGCTTTCTCCCTGTGCCACGGTTAATCCTTTCTCCACTGAACCAAGTATCTGACCCAAAAGATTTGCATTCCTTTTTACCTAAGTCAGATCCCTTAGACCCTTTCTGAGTTTCAACACAAGGTTCAGTACCCTGTGACTCCATATCTTTCACATCCTGAACACAAGCAAACGGGACATCTGCCTCTCCTAGGCTTTCAATACCAGTCCCTTTTGCAAATTCTAAGTTCCCCTGATCCTCCCTCTTACTCTCTGGGCAACTCCCCTTCGGAGTAAACTCAACCTTGCGGTTTAAAACAACCTCGTCTGCTAACCCAGCAGACTCCCTCAAGGTAGCGGCATCCTTTTAATCTACGACTGCTCTCATGTCATCGGGAACACACTGAAGTTCCTCAACTGAAAACAGTTCTGTCAAACCAGACAGATCATCCGTGTCCAACCCTGGACCTTCTAACTGCCCCATCTGTTTCTTATCTTTATTCTGTGCTTCCATAACCTCCTTCCTCACTCCCAAGTGTCCACCTAGGGGTATCTTGTGAGCCAGGTTCGAAATTTCCTTCCTTGACAACACTAAATCTGCTCCGTCTCCCTTACTTTCCTTAGCTCCACTATTCTTTTCCTTCTCATCCAAGTACGTCTTCATTCTCTCAGGGATCCAACCTTTGAATTGCTCCATCAGTATTAACTTTAATAGTTTATCATAATCTCCAACGACTCCTTTTGAGGCATACCAACGCCCACAATATATTTGCATCTCACGGGCAAACTCTGAATACGTGTGGTTCCAGTGCTTTTTCAAGTTCTGGAACTTCTGCCGGCATGCCTCTGGCACCAATTCGTAAATCCTCAGTACAGCCTTTTTAACTTCCTCGTAATCCTTAGATTCGTCCATATCCAATGCCGAATACGCTTGCTAGCCTTCCCCCTAAGTACGCTCTGTACCAGAACAGCCCATTTTCTCTCAGGCCAGTTCTGATTGACAGCCACTTTCTCAAAATGGAGGAAGAACTTATCAACATCCATCTCCTCGAATGGAGGTACCAACTTGATCTCCGGACCAATCTTAAACCCCTCATTTGGGTCTGCTGCCCGGTCTCTTCCCTGCTGTACCTTTAATTTTTCTATTTCCAACTCATGCTGCCTCTATTTCTCCCTTTCTTCCCTCTGCCTATCAGCTTTTTCTCTCTGCCTTGCAACCTCCAACTCCTTTATCTGGAACTCATGCTCCCTTTTCTCCTTCTCCGAAGCCAACTTTAATCTTTCTATCTCTAACTGAACCTTACCCGCGGCAGGTTTCCTCTCAGGGAACAGGTCCAATACATCCGATGTGAACACACCCTCGGATACATAATGCATAGCTATTGCTCTCTGTATATCCAACTTGCTCATCGACGATTTCACCGCTGAGAGATTTAATCGTTCAGCAATACTCACCAATTCCGCCTTCCTGGCATCCTCCAATGCCCCCGAAGTCGGTTCTTTTAGAAATTTGTCTATTTCCATCTCTGCTGGTTTCCCGTCTGGTTATCCACGCAACCAGATCAGATAAGAGACTTTTATCCCGATTCACTGCCCCCCCCCCCACAATTTGGTAATCAAATTCCGGAAGACGAGGCCCCAATTTGTTACGTACCCCGTAACTGGGTGCCTGACCAGCAGAGAAAGAAGAATCCGTTGGAGGCTGGTGCTACTATATTCAAAAGTGTTTCTTAGAAAATTAAGCAAAACAATACCACTAATGAAAATATATATATATATCACAAGTTAGCAATAATAAACCTAAAAGTGTAGGAATAATAATAAGCAATAATAAACAAGTTCTATCGATGTCTAGGGATAAATGAATTGTCATAAAAATATAAATTCAGTTCATTTCATGCGTGCTGAGGTAGTTATGGTTGTTGTGTTGTAATCGTTGAAGAGAGAGAGAGAGAGAGAGAGAGAGAGAGAGAGCGAGTGAACGAGATGTAACAGCAACTGTTGCGGCAGGCAGACCTTTTACTCCTTTCTTAATCCGTCGTGTCGTTGTGGCCATTCAGTTGTGACCCCTCTGTCATTCAGCTAGACCGTTCTTCTGTGGTGGACTTGTCACTCTGGCATGAGTGGACACACACACAAGTCCCCACCAGCCCTGCTGTAACACTGTGAGTTTAACTGACCGATCTCCTGGTTCGGTCACCGATGCCCCCACTTTTCCTGTGGGTTCCAACACTCAATCAGTGTCCACTGGTGTGTCTCCTGGTGTGTCTGAAGGGTGTCTCTCCAGACCTGTCTTTTATCCCTACTCACGAGGTCTCAGCTATTAATCAATTTTGAATGACTGTGTCCATCAAACCAGTCCACTCCGGGAGTCCACTGAGGAATGTCAATGAGCAAAATAGTAGAAGATAAATAACCCTTGCAGAAGTCATAATACAGTAAATCAACAGTCTCTCTCCCCTCTCTTATCTGTAGCAGCTGTTCTTGCATGTTTTCCATCTCTCTCTCTCATGAGAAGCATAGCAACAGTAACGGTTCGTGGTTCTCAGGGAGTGGGGATGGGTAACTCTGCACCCCATTGTCCGTCAGAACTGTTCATCACTCATAACACCTTCGTACCTTTCAGTTTCCCAAGACCATTCTCTCTAGTTATTGTAACTTCACATACTTCATGCCCTGACACGAGAAACTTCCGCCATACCGCTAGTATCTCCAACAATGAAGACTGATGCAAAATACTTATTCAGCACGTCTGCTATTTCGTTATCCCCTATTACTACCTCTCTAGCATCGTTTTCCAGCGGACCAGTATCCACTTCCTTTACATTTCATGTATCTGAAGAAGCTTTCGATATTCTTTTTAATATTATTTGCTAGCTTATCTTTTCATTCCATCTTTACATTCTTAAAGACTTTTTAGTTGCTTTCTGTTGGCCTTTAAGAGATTCACAAACCTCTAACTTACTACTAGTCTTTGCTCTATTATATTCCCTCTCTTTGGCCTTTATGTCGGCTTTGACATGTCTTCTTAGCCATGGTTGTACCTTATTTCCTTTAGGATACTTCTTCCTCTTTAGGATTTATCTTTTCGGATCAATTCTGACCAACACCTCTCTCAAGCCTCTGTAATTACCTTTATACCTCTGTAATACTGATACATCTGAGATGGCCTGTTTCCGTGCTATAATTGTTTTATGGTTTATATGGTTAACATTGATTGTGGTTAGTCAACATAGATTCGTGGGCGGTAGATTATTTCTAACCAAACTTATAGAGCTTTTCGAGGAAGATATCAGGGAAGCGGATGAAGGCAAGGCAGTGGATGTTGTCTACATGGAGTTTAGAAAGATATTTGACCAAGTCCGGCACGGGAGGCTGGTTAAGGGGTTTCAGTTGCTCGGCTTTCAGGATGAGGGAGATTGCTTTAGACATTGGCTTTTTGGGAGAAGCCAGAGAACGGTAGTAGAGTATTACCTCTCTGACTGAGAGGCCTGCGACTAGTGGTGAGCTACAGGGATCGATGCTGGGTCAGTTATTGCCTGGGATTGATACCAATGATCTGGATGATAATGTGGTTAACTGGATCAGCAAATTTGCCGATGAGACCAAGAATGGGACTGTAGTGGTCAGTGAGGATGGCTAACATGGGTTGCAGAGGGATTTGTATCTGCTGGAAAAACTGGCTGAAAATGGCAGATGGAATTTAATGCAGTTAGGTGCGATAGTTTGTACCGGTCGGGTCAGCCAGGGTAAGTCTTACACAGTGAACAGTAAAACACTGGGAGTGTGGTAGAACCAAGAGATATGGGATTGCAGGTCCATAATTCCTTGAAAGTGGCGTCACAAGTAGATGGACTCGTAAAGAAAAGCTTTGGCACATTGGCCTGAGTACAGAAAATGGGATGTGGTGTTAAAGTTGTATAAGACGTTAGTGAGGCCTAATTTGGTGCTATGTGTACAGCTTTGGTCACCTACCTGCGGAAAAGATGTAAACAAGATTGAAAGAGTTGAAAAAAAATTTGCAAAGATATTACCGGGTCTGGATAACCTGAGTTATAAGGAAAAATTGACTAGGTTCGGACTATATTCTTTAGAACTGGAAGATTCAGTGGAGATTTGATAGAGGTATACATAATTATGAGGGGTGTGGATCGGGTAAATGAAGGCAGGCTTTTCCCACCGAGGTTGGGTGGGACTACAACCAGAAGTCGTGGCTTAGGAGTGAAAGGTGAAAGGCTTGAGGGGAACATGAGGGAAAGCGTCTGCACTCAGAGTATTGTGAGAGTTTGGAATGAACTGCGAGCTCAAGAGGTCCATGGAATTTCGATTTCATCGTTGTAGATGGTTGAAAAGGTACATGGACAGCAGGGATATGGAGGGCTATTTGTCAGGTGCACGTCCGGGAGTAGGCAGATTAGATGGTACCGGCATGTACTTGATGGGTTGTACTTCTCTATTACTCTGTGATTCGAGGTAACGGAGGAGCATGGAAGAGAGGCGGGAGAAAGAGAGCCCGTGAGAGGAGTGTGTGGATGATACAACCCTTGAATTTGTGATTATTTAGTCAACACTCCCATCTAGCGGTATCTTGACGCAATGGTAGGACCACTCGATGTCCTGACTCAGACAGTCAATCGAAGTGTTTCAGTGACTCTTAAATCGGGACGTGGATACTCTGAGACCTAAGTGACTCTGCGAACATTAGAACAAGAAGCATGGAGGAAGTTATCGGGTCGGGTAGCATATAAAACTTTGACAGATTTCTATCGATGCGCTGTGGAGAATATCCTGACTGGTTGCATCACGGCACGACATGGAAACGGCAATGGACAGGAACGGAGAAAACAGAAAAAGTGGTGGATACAGCCAATCCAAAGCAGGCAAACTCTACCCCACCATTGACTATACTTATACAGAGTACAGCATCCAACATCAAAGAAGCGCACGATTCAGGCCACGCTCTCTTCTCGCTTCGCCATCAGGAAGCAGGTACCGGAGCTTTAGGGTCCACACCACCAGGTTCAGGGTCGAGCAGCGTGGATAACTTTACTCACCTCAGCTCTGAACTGATTGCAGAACCTACAGACTCGACAGCTCATGTTTCCAGTTTTTGTTTCATTTACACGGTTTGTCTTCTTTTCCACGTTGATTGTTTGTCAGTCTTTGTTTATGTACAGTCTTTCTTTGAATTTTATTGTATTTCTCCTTTTATTTCCTGTAAGTAACTGCAAGCAAGTGAAACTCCAAAGGAAACATACTGGATATGTACATTGGGAACAATTTTACTTTGGACTGAGTTTCGAACTATGACGGCTCGTTAGACGTTTGAATACTGACTTTGAACAACAGAGGGTCTGGTGCGGGAGGGGGAAGCTCTGTAGCAGTAGGGGTTTTTCCTAACACAGTTTGTCGCCAGACACAAGAGGTCTTGCAGAGTATCCTTGCAGCAGGACACCACTGGGTGCCAGTGTTGTGTACAAATTGCAGAAAAGAATTTAGAATTGGTTTTATAATTACTAAGATATGCCAAAAAATTTGGTATTTTGCGACAGAAGTACAGAGGAAGACTTAAATTAGTGTTGACTGGTACATCACCCACAATCACGGCTGGACCAGGTGTGTCGTGACAGCAACCTTTCCGTCACCGTCAGCGGGACCAAAGAACTGATAATGGGCTTCAGGAATGGGAGATCGGGAGAACACCGCCCAGTCCTCTTCGAGGAATCAGCAGAGGAAAGTGTGAGTAGCTTTAAGTTCCTTGTCGTCGGTATCTCAGGAGATCTACGGCCCAACACATCACTGCAATCACAGAGAAGCCACGGCAGCGGCTATACTTCACTGGGAGTTTGAGAATAATCAATATGCCATCAGGGACTAGCAGATATACAGTAGAGAGCACTGTCATTAGTTGCATCACCGCCTGGTATAGATGCACCAACGCACAGGAATGCTCGAGACTGCAAGGGGCCGTAAACTCATCCAGCTCCATCACGGGTACAAAGCTCCGTACCACCAGCCTCAGGAAGGCGGCATCCATCATTAGGCGTCTTTACTATCCCCGGACTGAGAGGGCAAATGGGTTCAACTGGGGCAGTTGCGTGGTGGGGCTCCTAATGACGCGCCCCCCTCACTCACACACACACACACACACACACACACACACACACACACACACACACAAACATGATTCGAGCATTGGCTAATTGGTAGGAAGCAGCGAGTGGGAATAAAAGGATCCGTTTCTGGTTGGCTGCCAGTGACTAGTGGTGTTCCACAGGGGTCGGTGCTGGGACCACTTCTTTTTATGCTGTATATAAGTAATTAAGATGATGGAATAGATGGCTTTGTTGCCAAGTTTGCAGATGATACGAAGATTTGTGGAGAGGCAAGTAGTGTTGAGGAAACAGGTAGGATGCAGAGTGACTTAGACAGACTAGGAGAATGGACATGAAAGTGGCAAATGAAATATAATGTTTGAAAATGCATGGTCATGCACTTTTGTAATAGAAATAAATGTGCGGGCTATTTTCTAAACGGGGAAGAAATACAGGAATCTGAGATGCAGAGGGACTCGGGAGTCTTTGTGTTGAACACCCTGAAGGTTAACTTGCAGTTGAGTCGGTGGTGAGGAAGACAAATGTCATGTTAGCATTCATTTCAAGAGGTCAAGAATACAAGAGCAAAGATGTGATGCTGCGGTTTTATAAAGCACTGGCGAGGGCTCACCCTGAGTATTGTGAACAGTTTTGGGCCCCTCATCTTAGAAAGGATGTGTTGGCATTGGAGAGGGTCCAGAAGAGGTTCACAAGGATGATTCTAGGAATGAAAGGGTTATCATACGAGGAACACTTAATGGCTCTGGGTCTGTATTCACTGGAATTTAGAAGGATGAGGGGGATCTCATTGAAACCTTTCGAATGCTGAAAGGCCTAGACAGAGTAGATGGGGGAAGGATGTTTCCTATGGTGGGAAAGTCTTGGAGAAGGGGGCACGATTTCAGTATAGAGGGGCGCCATTTCAAAACAGATCTGCGGTGAACTTTCTTTAGCCAAAGGGTGGTGAATTTGTGGAATTTGTTGCCACATGCGGCTGTGAAGGCCAGGTCATTGGGTGTATTTAAGACAAAGATTGATAGGTTCTTGACTGGACACGACATCAAAGGTTACAGGGAGAAGGCTGGGAAGTGGGGTTGAGAGGAGAAAAAAAGGATCTGACATGATAGATTGGCGGAACAGGCTCGATGGGCCAGATGGCCTAATTCTGCTGCTATGTCTTATGGTCTTATGGTCTATATCCGCTCCGCTATTTCATCATGGCTGATCCCGGATCCCACTCAACCCTACACACCTGCCCTCTCACCATATCCGTTGATGCCCTGACCAATCAGGAATCAATCAACTTCCGCCTTGAATATACCCACGGACTTGGCCTCCACTGCAGTCTGTGGTAGAACATTCCACAGGTTCACCACCCTTTGGCTAAACAAATTCCTCCTGACTTATGTTCTAAAACAGAAGTTCGCCCCTCAATTTTGAGGCTGTGCCCTCTAGTTCTGGATACCCCCCACTAGAGAAAACATCTTCTTCACATCCACCTTATCTAGTCCTTTAAACATTTGGTAGTTCTCAATAAGATCCCCACGCGTTCTTCGAAATTCCAGTGAGTACAGGTCCAACGCCGCCAATGGCGCTCATAAGTTAACCCCTTCATTCCCGGAATCATCCTCGTGAATCTCCTCTGGACTCCTTCCAATGCCAACACATCCTTTCTGAGATATGGGGCCCAAAACTGTTGACAATACTACAAATATGGCCTGATTAGTGTTTTATAAAGGCTCAGCATTCTTTACTTGTTTTTAAATTATTTTCCCCTTAAAATAAATGCCAATATTACATTTGCCTTCTTTGCCACACACTCAACCTCTGGATTAACTTCTGGGCGCCTTGCACGAGGAGTTTCAAGTCCTTTTCTAAAAGAATTCTTACAGATTGGTCAGGCAAGATTTTCCCTAACTACGACCTTTTTATCCAAGTACTCTAAGACTTCATCCTTAATAATCGACTCCAATGTCTTCCCAACCACTGATGTCAAACTAATTGGCCTATAGTTTCCATTCTTCTGAAATCTAGTGATTCTTGAAAGATCATTGCTAATGCCTCCACGATCTCTTCAGCCATCTCGTTCAGAACCCTGGGGTGTAGTCCATCTGGTCCAGGTGACTCATCTACCTTCGTACCTTTCAGTTTCCCAAGACCATTCTCTCTAGTTATTGTAACTTCACATACTTCATGCCCCGACACGTGAAACTTCCGCCATACCGCTAGTATCTCCCACAACGAAGACTGATGCAAAATACTTATTCAGCACGTCTGCTATTTCATTATCCCCCATTACTACCTCTCTAGCATCGTTTTCCAGCGGACCAGTATCCACTTCTTTTACACTTCATGTATCTGAAAAAGCTTTCGATATTCTTTTGAATGTTATTGGCTAGCTTATCTTTGCATTCCATCTTTACATTCTTAAAGACTTTTTAGTTGCTGTATGTTGGTTTTTAAGAGCTTCACAAACCTCTAACTTCCTACTAGTCTTTGCTCTATTATATTCCCTCTCTTTGGCCTTTATGTCGGCTTTGACTTGTCTTGTTAGCCATGGTTGTACCATATTTCCTTTAGAATACTTTTTCCTCTTTAGGGTTTATCTTTTAGGATCAATTCTGACCAACACCTCTCTCAAGCCTCTGTAATTACCTTTATACCCCTGTAATACTGATGCATCTGACTTTAGCTTCTCCCTCTCCAATTTCGGGGTGAATTCGATCACATTATGATCACCTTCCCCTAAGGGTACTTGTACCTTAAGGTCTCTAATCAAACCTGGCTCATTGCACAACACCCGATCCAGAATAGCTGATCCTTTAGTGGGCTCAGCCTCGAGCTGCTCTAAAAACCATCTCTTCGGCACTCAAGGAATTCCCTGTCCTTGAACTTAGCACCGCTTGATTTTCCTGGTCTACCGTACATTGAAGTCTCCCATGACTATTGATAGTAACATCGCCCTTTTGGCATGCATCTTCTATCCCCATTGTAATTTATAGGCAACATCCTTGCTACTGCTTTGGTGTCTGTATAGAACTCACATCAGGATTTTTACCCTTGCAGTTCCTTATTTCTATCTGCAATGAACAGTCAGATTCCGACCCTATGTTACCTCTTTCTAATGATTTGATTTCATTTTTTTTACCAACAGAGCAGCTCCACCTCCTCTGCCTTCTCGCCTATCCTTTGGATTCAATGTGTATCCCTGGACATTAAGCTCCCAGCTGAAATATTTTAGCCATGATTCCATGATGCTTACAACATCATTCCTGCTGATATGCAAATGTGGTGCAGGTTTTTCTGCCTTATTCCGTATGCTGCACGCATTCAGTACAACACCATCAGTACAACACACATTCAGTACAACACCTTCAATACAACACGCATTCAGTACAACACCATCAGTACAACACACATTCAGTACAACACCTTCAATACAACACGCATTCAGTACAACACCTTCAGTACAACACGCATTCAGTAAAACACCTTCAGTACAACACGTATTCAGTGCCACACCTTCAGTACAACACGCATTCAGCACAACACCATCAGTACAACACGCATTAAGTACAACACCTTCAATACAACACGCATTCAGTACAACACCTTCAGTACAACACGTATTCAGTACAACACCTTCAGTACAACACGGATTAAGTACACCTTCAGTACAACACGCATTCAGTACAACATCTTCAGAACAACACGCAGTCAGTACACCTTCAGTACAACACGCATTCAGTACAACACCTTCAGTACAACACGCATTCAATACGATACCTGCAGTACAACATACATTCAGTAGAACACCTTCAGTACAACACATATTCAGTACGGGTCAGGTCACAGATCTATCAGTGGGTGAGCATCTGGGGGACAGTGATCACCGCTCCTGACCTTTAGCATTATCATGCAAAAGGATAGAATCAGAGAGGACAGGAAAATTTTTAATTGGGGAAGGGCAAATTATGAGGCTATAAGGCTAGAACTTGCGGGTGTGAACTGGGATGATGTTTTTGCAGGGAAATGTACTATGGACATGTGGTCAACGTTTAAGGATCTCTTGCAGGATGTTAGGGACAAATTTGTTCCAGTGACGAAGATAAAGAATGGTGGGGTGAAGGAACCATGGGTGACAAGTGAAGTGGAAAATCTAGTCAGGTGGAAGAAGGCAGCATACATGAGGTTGAGGAAGCAAGGATCAGATGGGTCTATTGAGGAATATAGGGTAGCAAGAAAGCTTAAGAAGGACCTGAGAAGAGCAAGAAGGGGGCATGAGAAGGCTTTGGCGAGTAAGGTAAAGGAAAACCCAAAGGCATTCTTCAATTATGTGAAGAACAAAAGGATGACAGGAGTGAAGGTAGGACAGATTAGAGATAAAAGTGGGAAGATGTGCCTGGAGGCTGTGGAAGTGAGCGAGGTCCTTAATGAATACTTCTCTTCGGTATTCACCACTGAAAGGGAAGTTAATGACGGTGAGTACAATATGAGTGAGGTTAATGTTCTGGAGCATATTGATATTAAGGGAGAGGAGGTGTTGGAGTTGCTAAAATACATAAGGACGGATAAGTCCCCAGGGTCTGATGAAATATTCCCCAGGCTGCTCCATGAGGCGAGGGAAGAGATTTCTGAACCTCTTGCTAGGATCTTTATGTCCTCGTTGTCCACGGGAATGGTACCGGAGGATTGGAGGGAGGCGAATGTTGTCCCCTTCTTCAAAAAAGGTAGTAGGGATAGTCCAGGTAATTATAGACCAGTGCGCCTCACATCTCTGGTGGGAAAGCTGTTGGAAAAGTTTCTTAGAGATAGGATCTATGGCATTTAGAGAATCATGGTCTGATCAGGGACAGTCAGTATGGCTTTGAGAAGGGCAGATCGTGCCTAACAAGCCTGATAAGAGTTCTTTGAGGAGGTGACCAGGCATATAGATGAGGGTAGTGCAATGGATGTGATCTACATGGATTTTAGTAAGGCATTTGACAAGGTTCCACACGGTAGGCTTATTCAGAAAGTCAGAAGGCATGGGATCCAGGGAAGTTTGGCTAGGTGGATTCAGAATTGGCTAGCCTGCAGAAGGCAGAGGGTCGTGGTGGAGGGAGTACATTCAGATTGGAGGGTTGTGACTAGTGGTGTCCCACAAGGATCTATTCTGGGACCTCTACTTTTTGTGATTTTATTAACGACCTGGTTGAAGGGGTAGAAGGATGGGTTGGCAAGTCTGCAGGCGACACAAAGGTTGGTGATGTAAATAGTGTAGAGGATTGTCGAAGATTGCAGAGTGACATTGATAGGATGCAGAAGTGGGCTGAGAAGTGGCAGATGGAGTTCAACCCGGGGAAGTATGAGGTGGTACACTTTGGAAGGACAAACCCCAAGGCAGAGCACAAAGTAAATGACAGGATACTTGGTAGTGTGGAAGAGCAGAGGGATCTAGGGGTACATGTCCACAGATCCTTGAAAGTTGCCTCACAGGTAGATAGTGTAGTTAAGTAAGCTTATGGGGTGTTAGCTTTCATAATTCGAGGGGTAGAGTTTAAGAGACACGATGTAATGATGCAGCTCTATAAAACTCTAGTTAGGCCACACTTCGAGTACTGTGTCCAGTTCTGGTCGCCTCACTATAGGAAGGATGTGGAACCATTGGAAAGGGTACAGAGGAGATTTACCAGGATGCTGCCTGGTTTAGAGTGTATGGATTATGATAAGAGATTAAGGGAGCTAGGGGTTTACTCTTTGGAGAGAAGGAGGATGAGAGGAGACATGATAGAGGTGTACAGGATATTAAGAGGAGTAGACAGAGTGGACAACCAGCGCCTCTTCCCCAGGGCACCACTGCTCAGTATAAGAGGACATGGCTTTAAGGTAAGGGGAGGGAAGTTCAAGGGGGATATTAAAGGAAGGTTTTTCCACTCAGGGTGTGGTTGGTGCATGGAATGCACTGCCTGAGTCAGTGGTGGAGGCAGATACACTAGTGTAATTTAAGAGACTACTAGACAGGTATATGGAGGAATTTAAGGTGAGGGGTTATGTGGGAGGCAGGGTTTGAGGGTCGGCACAACATTGTAGGCCGAAGGGTCTGTAATGTGCTGTACTATTCTATGTTCTATGTAGTACAACACTTTCAGTGCAACACGAATTCAGTACAGCACCCTCAGTCCTGTATTCATACTTCTCAATTTTGTCTCACCAGGCTTAAACTTTTGATTCCCAAGTTTGTCTGAGGTCTTACCAACATCTACCTTCCACAACCTCTCCACTAATTGTTTCTGGCACTCTGGTTCCCATCCCCCTGCACATCCAGTTTAAATTCCACCGGGCAGTATTAACAAATCTTCCCGCTAGGATATTAGTCCCCTTCCAATCCCCCTGTACAGGTCCCGCCTTTCTTGGAATGATGCAAGAATTTTATACCTTCCCTCCTGCAACATCTCCTTAGCCACGTATTAATCTGTATATTCTTTCTGGTTCTAGCCTCACTAGCGCGTGGCACGGGCAGTAATCCTGAGATTACAACCCTGCATGCCCTACCCTTTAATTTAGCACGTAACCCCGAGCTCTCTGTGCAGAACCTCGTCACTCACCCTAATCTCATCCCTCCATTTCGAGCGACTTTCTCTATCAGCAATTTGTCAGCCACATCTTATTTCATGAACTGTGGTTTCTGTGTATATGACTCCTCCTTCCCCTCCGCCCCTCCCTTTCATCTTTCCTTCCGCCCACACTTCCTAAACCTTTCTGCCGGAATCCTACACGAATGTCTCGCTGCAGGGTCTCTGTTCCGTTCCTGCTGATCCGTGAGTCTTTGACCTCCCCCACCTTTGTGGAAAGGCGCTGGGTGGGAGGGTAGGAAATCGAAGGGCCTTGGCCTGTTGTTCCTGTTAACAGAGAGACAGTGTGGAGGTATAGAGTTGCCTCATATCAGGAAAGTCCTTACCGCTTCACCACCCCACTCTATCGTTGCCCGTGCCCGTTTCTCCCCCTTCCTACCATTTACCCCATTCTCCCCTCACCTCACGCTACCCTTACTCCACTATCTCCTCACCGTCCCCCCTCCCCTCCCCTTATGACTGCTCCCTACCTCCTGTCCGTCCCTCTACCATCATTCTATTCCCCTTCCTCCCCTCTCCTTTTCCTCCGGTCTCCTATCATTCCCCTTCCTCCAACCTCTTCCTTCTCTCTCACCCTCCTCTCTCCATTCCCTCCATCTCCTTCCCTCCCCTTCCCCTCCTTCCCTCTCCTTCCCCTCCCTTCTCTCTCCCTCCTTTCCCTCCTTTTCTCCGTCTCCTTGCCATCCCCTGCTCTCGCCATCCACCTTTCACACCCCTCACCCTCAGTCCATCCCCATCTATCCCCCTCTTGCTCCTCTCTCTCTCCCCTACTCCCTCACTCTCTCACCCAAAGCGGTCTCTCCCCTCTCCTTCCTCCACCGTCCCTTCGCCACCCACTTCTCTGTCCCTTTGCCCTTCCCCTCAATCCATCCCTTTCCCTCCCCTCTTTCCCTCACCTTCTCCATCCATCCCTCCGTCCCAAGGTCCTCTCTTCCACTCCCTCCTCTCGCCCCTCTCTCCCTACTCCTCCATTCCCCTCCACCTCTCTCTCTCTCCCTCCCCTCCCTACTTACCTCCCTTTCTGTGTTCCTCTGTCGCAATTTTCCGGCCGGTCTCAGCTCGCTTTCGCAAAGGAAGGAACAATGACTCCATTGCCCCATCCTGTCAGCCGGCGAATGGGGCAGTGTATTGACTTGCCGTCCCGCCCTTCTGTTCCCCACCGCATAACAGCGGTATAGAAACTATCCCTGAGCCAGTGGGACGTTCTTTCGGGACATTCGGCCTGATGGGAGACTGGTGAAGGGAGAATGTCCGGGGTGGGTGGATTATGTTGTCTGCTTTGACGAGGCAGAGGGAAGTGTAGACAGGACCTTGGAAAGGAGGCTGATGTACTGAGCTTTCGTTCGCAGGTCAGAACACGGGCAGAGCATTTGCTCAATCAGGCCATCTGGCAGGATGCTTTTTATGGTGTGTCGATTGTTTAAAAATTCCATGCGGGACAACTTGGAGAGAATGTTTCTTTAGCTTCCCGAGGCAGTGGAGGCACTGGTGAACTTTCCTGGCTGTGGTGGCGACCTGGTGGACGAAGGCAGGCCATTCACTCCTTGGAACTTGAACCTGAACTCCCTCGACATCAGCATCACTAACGTAGACAGGAACAGATGCATCCCGCCCGCGTCTTGAGGCCAATGACCAACTCTTTTGTGTTGCGCTCTTTTGTGTCCTAAGCGCCTTCCTGGCAACCAACTCAGCGTTATTTAAGATAAATAACGAGACCCGACGCAGACTGGGAGACCGCTTCGCCGAGCACCTCCACTCCGTCTGCCACAACAGACAAAATCTCCCGGTTGCCACCCACTTCAACTCTGCTTCACATTCCCATTCGGATATGTCCATACATGGCCTCCTCTACTGCCATGATGAGGCCAAACTCAGGTTGGAGAAGCAACACCTCATCTACCGTCTGGGTAGTCTCCAGCCCTTTGGCATGAACATCGAATTCTCCACCTTCCGGTAATTCCCTCCCTCTCCCTTCCCCCACCCCAGTTTCACTCTGCCTCCTCCTCCAGCTGCCTATCACCTCTGTCATGATTCTGCCTTCTTCTACTACCCACAGTGATTTCATCTTACATTCCTTCTTCACCTTTCCTGCCTATCCCCTCCCTGCTTCCCCTCCCCCACCCCTTAATCTTTCCTCTGATTGGTTTTTCAGGGGGCACCTACTAGCCTTCTTCCCACCCTCCCTCCATCTTCTTCATAGGGCCCCTGCCCTCTCCCTCTTCAGTCCTGACGAAGGGTCTCGTCCCGAAACGTTGACTGCTCGTCTCCACGGATGCTGCTCGACCTGTTGAGTTCATCCAGCGTGTTGTACGTGTGTTAGTTATTAACCGAATACCATGAGTCTTCAGAGTCAGTTGACCCCACAGTCCAATTTCTCCGACAAGGCAAAGGTGAAGCGTTGATATGCTCTGTCCAAGTTTCTCAAGCACTATGACGACAAGTGTGGAGTTAGATACTATCACGATTAAATAATAATTAGCTGACACCTGCAAATTCACAAGCACAATTGCCGTGTCTTCTGCGCTGCCGAATCCATGGTTGTGACAGAAAGACCATCAAAGTTTGCAAAGTGATCTGGAGTTGCTGGAGAAATGGATTGAAAAACAGCAGATGCAATTTCATGCAGAAGAAGGTGAGATGTTGCAATTTGGGAGGACAAGCCAGGTTAGGACTTATATAGTGAACGGGGGGGGGGGGTTGCACTGTGTGTAGTAAAACAAAGAGATCTGGGAATGCAGATCCATAGGTCCTTGCAAATGGCGACACGGGTAGATAGAGTCATAAAGAAAACGTTTAGCGCATTGGCATTTGTGTATCAGAGTACTGAGTACAAGAGTTGAAGTGCTATGTTGAAATTGTACTAGACAATGGCGTGGCCAGAAATGTACTCGAACCCCAGCGTCTTGTGCAATCTATAAAGATGAAACAATGCAGAGAAGAATAGCAAAGATTTTAGCGGGGCCTGGATCTGAGGTAACTGGAAACGTCTGAGGAGATTTAGTATGTCGAAGATTTCTACGGAAGCTTAGTGGAGAGCATACTGTCTTGCCGTCTAGTACAGAGCGGGCCACTGCATGGGATCAGAAAAAGCTGCAGAAAGTTGAAAACTCAGCCAGCTTCATCAAGGCCACTAGCCTCAACTCAGCAGGACACCTTCAAAAGGCGATGCCTCAAAAAAGGTGCCATGCATCATAAAGGACTTTCGTCGCCCAAGGACATGCTCTCTTCTCATTGCTACCATCAAGGAGGTGGTACAGGAGACTGAAGACACAAACTGAAGGGTTTAGGAATAGCTTCTTCCACCATCGCCATCATATTTCAGAATGAACAATGAACACATGAACCCATCAGCATTTCACCTCTCCGCACTAATTTAATTGCTAATATACATTCTTCTTATTTAAAGTTATAGTTTATAAATACGATGTGTTGCAATGTACTGCTGCCGAAAAACAAAATAAAATGTCACGATATATGTCGATAGTATTAAACATGATTCTGATTCCAAAGGATTGGGTAAGTTAGGACTTTATTCCCTAGTACGGAGGAGAATGAGGAAGATCTTATAGAGCCGTACAAAATGATTAGTGGAGTAAATAGGGCGAGTGCTAGCAGGCTTCCGCTGAGGCTGGGAGAGACTCGAATTAGAAGTTACAGGTGTAGGGTGAAAGGTGGAATTTTAAAGGGCAATCTGAGAGGGAACTTTAGTTAGGGGTGGTACAAGTTAAAAGTAATGGATAGGGTTCGATTGTAACACTTAAGAGAAGCTTGGTTCGGTACATGGAGATGTACAGACGGACATACTGCAGGTAAGTAGGTCCAGAAGTCGAGGACGACATGGGATATCTGGGCCGACGGGCCTCTATGGCTCTTAAGTCAACTATTCAGTTGCAGAAGGAGGTGATGAGACCAAGGTGAGAAGTTTGGTGATGAGATTGGTTGGATTTGTGAGCAAGACTGAGATTGGAGCAGAGGAAAGGGGTGTGTTGTGGGGGGTGGGGCGGAGAAGGATAGGGGTCGGAGAAAACGCAATGATTGACACATCTAGTAACTGTTGGTCTGTCCATCTCTCACAGTCTTCCTGTTCTGCAGAGGTTTCAATATCGATTCCCAAAACCCAAAAATCCATCGGCAAGATGCAGACTCGTATTTCGGATACCAAGTGCGAACTTTCGGGGGAAATGATAAAGCGTAAGGAAAAGGGTCATCCACTCCCACCCCCCCCCCGCCCCCCGTCGAACGCACCGCCCTCCCCTCACCCACTCTACTCCCGGACCAAGCCCCGAGCGTCCTCTCTCCTCCCACTCCCAACATCCTGCGTTGCAGAATAAACATGTGACTCCACCCCTAACCACATCCTTTATTTTGTAACTGTTTTCCCCAACCCATTAACCGCAAACATAAACATTAAGCTCGAGAAGAAAGCATCGAGGAGGGAGGGAGCCCCGCGGAAGGGAAGGCGAGGAAGGAGTGACGGCTAGGAGGAAGAATTAGGGAGGAGGAAGAGGTGGTGAAGACAGAGGAGCGAGAAGAGGAAGGGAGGGGAAGTAAAGAGGGATGGATGGAGGGGCGGTGAGGAACGATAGAGCGGCGTTGAGGGATTGGTGAAGATGAAGGGAGGGGGAGGGAAGGAGTAGGGTGAAGGTGGAGGGGCAATCAAGGCGGAGGAGCGTTGGGGGATTGGTGAACAGAGCGAGGGAGGTGAGGACGGGGCCGTGGAGAGGGCGGGGTGGAGGGTCAGTACTAGGGGCATAGATGTGGTGAAAAGTGCGAGTGGCGGTGAGGAAGATGGGCGCTATAGAGGGAGGACGGATTGCGAACTGCGAAAGCGTCGCCCACACCGATTGATCACTTCCTTTTTCCCTCGGTCAGGGATAAAATAATCGTTACGGCCCCCCTTGCGGCCGGCTCATCCGGGATGGGGAACGGAGCCGTGTACAGCTGTGATGTCCGGCGCAGCGGGTGTGACCTCCTCCGCACTCCAGGTCAGTGATGTGGAATCCCCACCTCCTCCGTCACCTATACACACTCTCCAAACCACCAGCACCCTCGTCCACAAGCTCCCACTCCATCTGTCCAAATACGCACACACGGCGTCCTAAACGCCCTGCATATGGACACCCCTCCGGCAGTCCAAACCTTCATCCATCCAAATCTTCACTCTACTCCATACTGAAACAGCCACCTCCTCAGTCTAAACCTCTACACATCTCAGTCTTCAAAGCTCCAACCTACTGCGTCAGAACGCCAAAACCCCTCCGTCCTCATCCTCACTAACCTCCATCCAAAGCAACCCTTGTCCAAACCTCGACACCCTAAGTCGAACCCCAATCCCACTCCGGCCGTCTCCACCACCCTTTTTCAAAACCCCTTACCTTTCCATCCTCAATCCTCCTCCCATCAAGCCAGACCACCATCCCTCTGTCTAAACCAGAACCCCATTCCACTCCGTCGAAGTCACAACCATCGTTCGTCAAAGCCCCCACCTCACCCTATCTGTCCTCAAACCCCATCCCACACTACGCCAACCGTCCTCAAAACCTCTCCCTCCATCCTCAAATTCCCACCCTTCTCCATCCAAACCGTCAACCCCGTCCGTCCTAGAACACAGGCCCTCCGTCTAAATCCCCATTCCCCGTCCCCGAGTCCCACCACCTCCATTCACAAGCCCCACGCCCTACGTCCAACCCCCACCCCTTCCGTTCAACCTCCACCCCCTCGGTCCAACACCCCACGCCTTCTGACCAAACGACTACTTCCTTCCATCCGAAACCTCCCGCCCCTCCTTTCAAACTCCAAAACCCTTCTTTCCAATTTCCTACCCCTCCATCCTCAAACAGTCACACCACTGCCGTCTGGTCGATCTCTTCGACGGCCCTGAGGATTCTTAGCGAAAGTTTGCTCGTGGTGTGGGGGTGCGGCGCGGTGTTGCCTCTGCATTCGAGTAGCCGCCGCTTCCCTCCGGCTGCTGCTGACACTCCATGTGCTTGTGACTTATTCCTCAGTTTCGCCGGGCGTCCATGTCCGTGGGTTGGGTCTGTCAGTGTCCACCACCCTCAGCGCCAGCGAACCACAGCTACTGGTAGGTGCGGTCAGGCAACCACTCCCTCCTCACGGACCCTACCTCCCCCTTGCAAAACCTCCCTCCTCACTGCCTATCCATTTCCCTCGTTCCTCGTCGCCCATCCCTCCTCCCCATCCCCGCTCACCGCCCTTCCATCACCTTTTCATCGCCGTTCCGCCCTCCTCGCGAACAACCCTTCCTCTTAATCCCACCCACGACGACGCCACTCTTTCTCACTTCGTCCTCGCCGCCCACCCTTGCACTCCCTCCGGCGCCACATCTGACCATTTTCCCTATCTCTTTCCCGGGACAGGTATGTTCACCCGCCCTGTCCTACACATGCGGAGACAATACCTACGTGAACGGAATCTGCTACCAGTTCGACGGGACCCTCGACAACCCTCAAAACAGGACCCCTGCTTTCGAAGGTAGCCATAGCAATAAGGTCAGGGAAGGAGGAGGTCGTAGAGAAAGGGAATGGTGTAGGGGAGGAAGGGGTGAGAGGAACGGAAAGGGAAGGGATTATGAAGTTGGGGAGAGTGAATGGAGTTAGGAGCGGCGTACGAGAGGGAACGGTCACATTCAGTAGAGGGGTGTAGAGGGGAAGGGGTCACTGAGACAAGAAGAAGTGTAGGGAAGGGTAGGGCTCACAAAGAAATGAGGAGTGGAGGGGAGGGAGGGTGTCGGAGACGGGGGTGGGGATTAGCGATGTAAGGGAAGTAGGGATTTGCAGAACCACGGCCTCTTTAACACCATATTTGATATATAGGCTGCCCCACCGTCAAGTTAGATGTGGCCTTTCTGATCGATGGCTCTGGAAGCATCGAGAGCAATGACTTCGCGATCATGAAAGATTTTATCCTGAAGGTCATGAAGCAGTTGAAAGGGAAGGACGCACAGGTGGGTGGGTCTGTCTTTCACCTCCAGAGCCCTGTGTCACTGACCGCGTCCAATTCAATGCATCTTCTTCCCACCGTTGCGCAGTGATCCCGCATCGCCAGAACCCTGTATCCCCACTGACGCTAATCCACCTACCTCAAGCGGTAGGTCACCTATCTCAGTGACCCTTCTTCCCCAGCACCGTGTCACTAACTGTATCCCCACTGACGCTAATCCACCTACCTCAAGCGGTAGGTCACCTATCTCAGTGACCCTTCTTCCCCAGCACCGTGTCACTAACTGTATCCCCACTGACGTTAATCCACCTACCTCAAGCGGTAGGTCACCTATCTCAGTGACCCTTCTTCCCCAGCACCGTGTCACTAACTGTATCCCCACTGACGCTAATCCACCTACCTCAAGCGGTAGTTCACCTATCTCAGTGACCCTTCTTCCCCAGCACCGTGTCACTAACTGTATCCCCACCGATGTAAGTGCGGCTCCCTCACACCGTCCCCCAGTCACACCTCTGTTCAGCGCCCTGCGACACTCATCCAATCCTGCCCACAGTTTGCCCTCGTACAATTCTCGGATGAGGTGCGGACAGAGTTCGCCTTCAAGGACTTCCGCAAGAGCACAGATGAAGAAGGTCTTGTCCGTGGCATCCATCAGATGGGAACTCTCACCTACACACCCAGCGGGATCAAATACGTGGCGTAAGTTTAACTCCGGGGTTGTTTGGGAAGGAAGGGGTGGTACGTAGGGTAAAAGGGGGGTCTTCGAAGACCAGGAGGGGTATAAGGTAGGGTGCGGTTACAAAGAGGTGGATGGACGGAGGGGAGGAAGGGTCCTAGAAGCCGGAGGTGTGTATTGGAGCGAGGGGGGTCACTGCGACGGGGAGTGGTGTAGTGGAGGGAGGAGTTTACTGAGTCGGGGGGGGGGGGTAGGGGCTGGACGTATTTTCTCAGACGGAGTGTTTCTGATTCCTGTGTCCCACTCTGTCAGGGAAAAGATCTTTCAAGAAGCGGATGGCGCCAGGCCCGAGGCAAAAAGAATGATGATTGTAATCACAGACGGTGAATCCAATGACGAGAGCGTCACTTTTGCCGCGGCCATACAAGCGGCAGAGTCCAAGAAAATCGTTCGATACGCAATTGGGGTGAGTCACACCTTCTCCCATCCAACAGCCCACCCCCACCCCACGGATCGGACACCGGACACACTGTGCTCACCTCACACTAGGTACACAACCAGTCACTGAGCATTGGACACACCATCTCTCCCCGCGACTGGGCTTCAGGCACACGTCTCTCCCCACCCCCACACTTCTCTGTCGCTGGAACCGGGACACAACCTCCCTGCTATATTCCTCAGGTTGGTGACCTTTTCGACACTGAAAAGGCAAGGCAGGAGCTGAACACCATAGCGTCACATCCATCCAAAGATTTTGTCTTCAAAGTGAATAGCTACGCGGCGCTGAAGGAGATCGAGGAATCTCTGAAAGAGAAGATTTTTGCGATTGAAGGTTTGAGCTGTTTCTCTGATAGCTCCTCCTCCTACCTTTCTCCCGCCCCTTCCCGATCTCCGTCTTCCCCTCCCTCTGTCCCTCTCTGTCTACCCAACTCCATTGGGCTCCTCTCTCCCCCGTCGCCATCTTTTCCCTTTCCCTTTAATTTATCTCCCGTCACTTCCTCCTCTGCATCTCTCCATCTACTTATTCCACTCTCTTTTCCCACGACTTCCTCTTCCCCTGCTCCTTCTGTCCCTCTCCCCCACCACCCCTATCTCCTCTCTCTCACCCACCCCCTTCACGATCTCCCTTCCCCCTCTTTCCGCCTTCCTCCATTTCCTCTCTTGTTCTCTGCCTCCATCTACCCCCTTTCTCCCTCTCTCTCCATCTCTGATCCTTCTCCTAGTTAAACAGAGTTTGGCCAGGGAATGGGAACCGAGTGGGAGGTCAGAAAATAGTGCAGTTGATATACAGAACGGATGGAGCCTGGGGGAGACTGAGGAATGACAGGCCATGGAAACGGCAGAAATGCAGTCAGTGGGATGTATTGAAATGTGTCTATTTTAATACGAGAATTATCTGAAACAGCGGGGATGAACCTAGAGCGTTGATCAGTACATGGAACTACGATGTTGCGGCTATGAAAGGAACTTGTCCCAAGGATAGGGATGGTTGCTAGAGATTCCAGGATTTGGGTGTTTCAGGAAGGACTTGGAAGGAAGTAAAAGAAGTGGGTAGTGTCGTTGCTAATCAGGGATAGAGTCACAACTGCACCGACAGAGGACCTGGTGGGAGAATCGTCCACTGAGTCAGCGTGGGTGGGAATCAGAAAGAGGAATGGAGCAATCACTCGATTGGGGGTATTGGATAGACCCACCCCCAGTAGCAACAGAGTCGTTTCAGTGCATATCGGGGGGGGGGGAAAGATTTTGGACAAGTGCAAAAATAATAGGGTTGTTGTCATGGACGACTTCAACTTAATATTGATCGGCACCTCCTTAACGCAAAAGGTTTACGTGGGACAGAATTTGTTAGGTGTGCCCAGGTAGGTTTCCTGATAAAATATGTAGATGAAATGACATACTAGATATGGTACTAGGCAATAAACCTGGTCAGGTGATTGATCTTATGGTGGGTCATCACTTCGGAGAAAATGACCACAACTGTTAGACCTTTAATATAACCTCAGGTAGGAACAGGAGCAGACGGTATGGGAAAATATTTAATTGGGGATGGACGAATTATGATGCGATTAGACTAAAATTCAGGAGAGTAAGTTAGGAACAGATGTACTCAGGGAAAATGCAGAACAGAAATGTGAATGTAATTTCGGGGGCACTTGCCGTAGTCTCTAGCTATACTTGTCCCATTAAGTACGGTAGGGTGAAGGGACCGTGGTTAACGAGAGACACAGAAACCTACAGCGCAATACGGGCCTTTCGGCCCACAATACAATGCTGTGCCGAACATGTACTTACTTTAGAAATTACCTAGTGTTACTCATAGCCCTCTATTTTTCTAAGCTTCATGTACTTATCCAGGAGAATTCTTGAAGACCCTATCGTATCCGCCTCCACCACCATCGCCGGCAGCCCATTCCACGCACTCACCACTCTGCCTAAAATACTTCCCACTAACATCTCCTCTGTACCTACTTCCAAGCACCTTAAACCTGTGCCCCCTCGTGTTCGCCATTTCAGCCCTGAGAAAAAGCCTCCGACTATCCACACGATCAATTCCTCTCAGCATCTTATACACGTGGAACGTTAGTCAATAGGAAGGAGAAAACATAGAACAGAACAACATAGGATGCGTTTCTGGAAGCAAGGATCAAACAGGGCTCCGCTGAGTTACAAGGTAGCCAGGACGGAACTGTAGAATGGAGAGGAGAGCGAGTAGGGGACCTTGGCAAGTAGGATTAAGGAACCCCGCAAGGTGTTCAACATGTGTTGAACAGGAAGATGACTAGAGTGACGGAAGGACTGATCTGCGAAAGAAGAGGAATAATGTGCCGAGAGTCGAAGGAGTTAGGGGAGGTCCTTAATGAATACCTTGCTTCAGTATTCACCAGCGAGAAGGATTTTGCTGAATGTCAAAGTAGCTTTAATACAGGCTAATGAGCTAGAACGTGTCGACGTTAAGAAAGAAGAGCTGGACCGTCTGAAAAACATTTCGATAGATAGGGTCCTAGAGCCAGACAGGATACACACCGCGTTAATCCGGGAAGCGAGAGAAAAGACTGCCTTTGCCAATAATCTTTGCCATAATAGTAGTAGCAGAAGACTGGAGGGTCGCAAATATTATTGCTTTGTTGAAGAAGGATAATAGGGCTAATTCTGGGAAGTATAGACCAGTGAATCTTATATCAGCGGATGATTCTTAAGGATTGTCAGCTTTGTGAGGGGCACATCATGCCTCGGGAGATTGTTTGAATAGTTTGAGGGTGTGTCAAAAGTTATGAGTGTGGAGTATATGGCTTTTAGTAAGGCTTTTGATAAGGTTTCTCACGGTACGTTCATTCATGGGATTCAGGAGATGGAGAGGATTCTCCTGTTGGTCGGTGACTAAAGGTGTTCTAGGAGGTCTATTCTTTTTTTGATGTTTGTAAATGACATGGATGAGGAAGTGGAAGGGTAGGGTTGCAGATGACACAAACTGTGTTCGTGTTGGGGATAGTGTATAAGGTTGACAAGAGGGCGTTGATAAAATATAGAACTAGTCTAAGGGAATTGGGGGTGCAGGAATTAACATTAAAAGGGTTACTGGGAATGGGTGAGGCGGCACAGGTCAGGGTACTGTTAGCTTTCTTAAGGGATACAGGGTATTTTTATAAGATATGATGGATAAGCAGGAATAGGGTACTAGGATGGCCAAAGAAGGAAGGATAGGGCATATGTATGTGAATGGGTGAAGGGATTTAGAATGTAAATCTATCGTCTTATCCACACTCCGGAACAGAAGGTGGCGGTAATGCACCCTTAAGCTGGGTGCCGACTGCCGTAAAACAAGAAGAAGAACTGGTCTGCGAAGTGGCAGATGGAGTGCGGCTCGGAAGATTGTAAGTGATTCACTTGAAAGGTCGAGTTAGAAGGCAGAGTATAGGGTTAGTGGTAGCATTCTTAGTAGCGTGAAGGAACAGAGAGTTCGTGTGGTCCACGTCTAGATGCTGGTTAAGAAGGCATTGTCCTACATTAGTCAGGGGGTTGAATATTGAACATAGAACATAGAAAACTACAGCACGTTACAGGCCCTTCGGCCCACTATCTTGTGCCGACCATGAAACCGACTCTAGAAACTCCCTAGAATTTACCGACTGCATAGCCTTCTGTTTTTCTAATGTCCATGTACCTATCTAAGAGTCTCTTAAAAAAACCTATTGTGTCCGCCTTGAGTTCAAGAACCGTGAGGTAACATTGCTGGTCTATAAAATCTGGTTACACCACACGGAGTATTTTGTTCAGTTCTGGTCGCCTCATTATAGGAAAGATGTATAAATTTTAAGGAGGGCGCAGAGACTCACCAGGGTATTGTCCGGATTAGAGAGAATAGATTGAGGGAACTAGAGCTTTTCATTTCGGTGCGAAAAAGGATCAGAGTCATAGAGGTGTATAAGAAACACATAAAAAGTCGGCAACCAGAGACTCTTCCCCAGCGCAGAAACGGTTAATACGAAAGGGCATCGGAGGAAAGGAGATCGGAGGAAAATATGGGTGGGGAAGGTCAGGGGTAGATTTGTGCTTTACACAGAGTTGTGGGTGAATAGAATATGCTTCCAGGGGTGGAGGAAGAGGCAAGGATATTGAACAGAATCTTAGAGAGGCACACGGATGAAAATAAAATGGAGAGCTAAGTGGGAGAGAAAGGTTTCATTGATTTTAGAGTAGCTTAAAATGTTGGCAGCAAAACAATGTGGGCCGAAGGTGTTACATCTGTGTTGTAATGTTTCATGCGTCTCTGCGTCACCCCGTCATGAATGGGGGCGATCTCACTGAAATCTATCAGATTTTGAAAGGCCTCTATAGAGTGGATGTGGAGAGGACGTAGCCTCTGTTTGGGGAGTCTAGGATCACAGGACACAGCCTCAGGATAGAGGAATGTCCACTTAGAACGGAGATGACGGGGAATTTCTCCAGCCAGAGAGTGGTGAATCTGTGGAACTCATTGCCTTGAAAGCCAAGTCAGAGGTTGACGGATTTGTGATTAGTCAGGCTATGAAGGCAGGAGATTGAGGCTGAGAGGGAAATGGATCAGCAATGATGAAACGCCAGAGTTGACTCGATGGGCCAATTGCCCTAATGCTGCTCCTATATCTTGGGGTCTTATGGCCTCTATCTCTCCTTTTCCCACCCGCTTTTATTTCCCATTCTCAACCATCTTCACGCTATCTCCATCCCATTCCTGTGTACATAATCCCTCTTCCCCCACCCTCACGTCTCTACCTCCTTCCTTTCCTCCTGATATTCCTTACTAGCACTAGGACTTTGAATTGTAGTCTCCCTTCCCCATCTCTCTGAACCTCCTTCTCTCCACTACACTCTTTCCCATATCCGTGCACCCCCTTCTCTCTCTTACATCACCCCTTCTCTGTGAACCCCATTCTCTCCCCTACACCCCTCCCCATCTCCGTGAACATTTTCCAGTACAACACGACCCTGTCTCAGTGACCCTCTTCCCTCCTTTATATTCCGCCCCATTAATCCTCCACCCTCCGCTACACCCCTCCCGTTCACGTGACTCCCTTCGTTCCCTACACCCCACCTTTCTACCTTACCATCTTCCCTCCCTTTACCCCTTCTCCTACCCTCTTCTCTGCCCTACAACCCTGACCCTTTCTAACCCGTAGAACCCTCCCCATCTCCGCACACCCTTGTATTCCCCATTCCCTGCCTCCTTGATTATCCCTTTCTCCTCTGTGACCCCGTCTATCCCCTACACTCCTCCTCATCTGATTTTCCCCCTCCCTCACCTACTCCGTAAACACTCTATCCCTCCTCGCCCCTCCTCTGCACCCCACTCCGACTCAGCAATCCCTCCTTTCCCTACCTCTGGTTTACTGACTGTTGTCTCTATGACCCCAGGGAGTGGGAGTTCTTCGAAGAGAAGTTCCTTCCGACATGAGCTGGCACAAACTGGATTTAGCTCGTATTTTACCTCGGTACGGTCCCATAGGGAACGCGGACAATGGAGGTGAACCGGGAGGTGCGGGGTCCCGGCGTGTGAACGGGAATGGGAAAGGGCGGGGGCGGCAGAAGTGAACGGGGGTGGGGTGGTGGTGGTGGGGTTCGGGCGGTATTGAGGAGTGTCTCTTCTTGTGCATTCCCGTCTCTAAGAGGCTGAAGGAGCTTTACCCTGAACTCTTGTTGTGCATTCTGTGGCCAGGACGCCATTTTCCTGGGCGCTGTGGGATCCAATGATTGGTCCGGAGCGATCCTGGAGATCCGTAACCGGACGGAGACCTTCGTCAATTCAAAGGAGATGCCGAATGCGTACCTTGGTGAGGGAGGGGGAGCCGCGGAAGAAAGTACCGAGGGCTTGGGGCGGAGGGGACGGTGGGAGAGAGGGGGGAGTTCGATGAGGGACAGAGGGAGAGGAGAGAGGAGGGAAAGAAGCAGGGTGGCAAGGAGGGAGGAGGGTTGCGGTGAAGAGAGACGGAGAAAGGGCGTTGAGGAGGGAGGGACCGTGTTCAGGAAGGAGGGGTGCGAAAAGGAGGGAGGGGTGCGAGGAGGGAGAGACGAAGGGCGTCAGGGAAGGAAGAACGCTTTACCGTCCTTCTCTTTGTACCACTCTCCTGTTGGACCGACGGCCACAATCATCTGACTTCTCCCCAGGCTACTCGGTCACGGAGATGCGTCGAAGGGGTGACAGCTTGCTAGTGGTGGGAGCCCCACGTTACAAACACAAGGGGGGCGTCCTCATCTTGAGGAGGGGGAGCAGCGGAACGGCATGGGACGAACGCCAACTCATCTCGGGAGAGCAGGTGAGACAGATACGGGGCGGGGAGTTGGAAGGGGCGGGGAAGGACGGTGTGTCAACCGCCTGCTCCTGGAAGGGGCAGTATTTACCTCTGTGCTCCACTGTGCCGCAGATCGGATCGTATTTCGGGGCAGTGGTCTGCTCCGCCGACCTAAACGGAGACGGGGAGACGGATTTGTTACTAATTGGCGCCCCATTATATCACAGCTCCGGTGTCGGGGGAGTGGTGAGAGTATGCAACGTCACCCAGCAGGTACCTTCCGGGGCATGGACGGGGAGCGGGGGTGAGGGGCAAGAGACGAGTAAGAGGAGACAGAGACGGGTGGAGAACAGCGGAGGATAGAGATAGAGAGGGGTGATTGGGGACAGGGTATAAATGAAGGAGAAAAGGACGGGGAAAGTGTGGGGAGTAAGGGGCGAGAGAACAGGGTGGAGATAGCGACGGGGAGAAGCGGCGAGGGACCTGGGAGATGGGGGAGAGGTGGGGAAATAGAGACGGGGAGAGGGAGGATATGGGGACGGGGTGAGATGGAGATGAGGGAAGGGAAGGGACGTGTAGGGTTTGGTGTAGGCACCGCCCCAGGACACAAGCCCTGTAAGCGTCTCCCCTCACTGGGGTAAGGAGGGAAGAGCGAGGGAAAGGAAGGAGGGAATGAGGCAGACTGGTATTGAAAGACTGAAACAAGACTCTCTTTCACTTTGTCTTTCCTCAATCTCTCCCATCCCTTCCCCTTTATCTCTCCCTCTCTCCCTCTTCTCCCATTTCGCCCCTCACCCCCGTCCTACCGCCTGAGAACCTCTTCTCCTGCCCTCCCTCTATTTTACCTTCCCTCACCTCGCCTCTCCCCACCCAACTCCCATTCTCACTTCTCTTCCTCCCCCCGCATCCTGCCCTCCTCCACCCTCCCAGGATACCGTCTACTGCAAGGGCTCGCTGCAAAGTGAACGGGGGGATGGCCTGGCACGTTTCGGGGCCTCCATCGCGGTCCTGCGTGACCTGAACGGGGACGGATTGTCAGACGTTGCCGTGGGGGCCCCACTGGAGGGCGACCACCGCGGCAGCGTCTACATCTATCAGGGCGTCTCCGGTGGGCTGGAGGAGGGCTACAGTCAGGTGAGGGTTCGGGAAGCGTGCGGGATGAACCGTCTCCTTCCCACTTTCCCTTTATCCCTCCATCTCAGTCTTCCATCCCTCAACCGCGCTTTCCTCCTGTCTCTCCCTCCCTCCATCCATCCGTACTTTCTTCCTCCGCCTATCTCTCCCCCCTCTGATCTCTCATTTTCACTGCCGCTTCCTCTCTGTCCAAACCCCCGACTCCAGCACTCCATCCGCCACTCCATCTGTCCATCCTCTCTCTATCTTTCCCTCCCTCCATTGTTCCTTTCTTCTTTCTCTCCACCTCTGCACCCTCCCTCCCTCCACTGATCCTATAGTCTGCCCCCCGGCCATTTCGCCTTCTCTGCCTCTTTTCCTCCAAACAAAATTCTATCCATCAATTCACCCGCCCGTTCCCTCTTTCTGTGACTCTGGTCCTCTCTCCATTTCTCTTCTCTGTCCTCTCTGTCTCTCTCATGCAATCTCTCTACCCCTCAGTCTCTGTCCCATCCTTCCTCTTTCCTTCTCTCCATCTGCCCCGAGTTCTATATTCTCTCCATCTTATCCTCTCTCTGACCTTCCATGGTCCCCTCCATCTCTCCGTTCCTCACTCCCACTTTATCTCCCTCTACCAATCACTCCATCCTTCTGTCTCTGCCGATCCTTGGGTTTGCCTTCCCTGCAGCGCTCCCTCCCCGGGGATTGCTGCAGAACGGAGGGACGGAAAGGCACAGGTACATGGTTCCCTGAAAGCGGCAGCACATGAGACATGGTAGTGAAGAAGGCATTAGGCACATTGGCCCACATCATTCAGGACACTGGTACAGGGGCTGGGACATTATTGTGCTGTTGTACAAGACGTTGGCTGGGATATTTATGGAATTTGATATGACCAGGGACGTAGAGGAGGATGTGGTGATGGTGTCGGGGAGAAAGGGGGTCCAGAACCGGGTTGGTTCGTAGGGGTCAGAGATGGTTTCAGAGATTGGCGATGTGTAGGACTGGATGAATTAAAAAAACCTAGTATTCATTTTAGGTCGCCCTGCTGCAGAAAAGATGCTGTGAAGCTGGAAAGCGTTCAGAAGAGATTTTCGAGGATGTTTCCGGGACTTAAGGGACCGAGTTATGGAGAAAGGGTGGGCAGGTTGGGACTTTATTCCCTGGAGCGTAGGCAAATAAGCATGTGACCTTGCAGAAGTGTATAAAACCATGAGGAGCAGAGATAGGGTGAATAAATAGGGGGGGAATAGGGGGAAGCCTACACAGGGTCCCACAAGGATCTGTTCTGGGTCGTCTGCTTCTTGTGATTTTTATTAACGACCTGGATGTAGGGGTAGAAGGGTGAGTTGGCAAGTTTGCAGATGACACAAAGGTTGGTGGTGTTGTAGTTAGTATAGAGGATTGTCGAAGATTGCAGAGAGACATTGATAGGACGCAGAAGTGGGCGGAGAAGTGGCAGATGGAGTTCAACCTGGAGAAGTGTGAGGTGGTACACTTTGGAAGGACAAACTCCAAGGCAGAGTACAAAGTAAATGGTAGGATACTTGGAAGTGTGGAGGAGCAAAGGAATCTGGGGGTACATGTCCACAGATCCCTGAAAGTTGCCTCACAGGTAGATAGGGTAGTTAAGAAAGCTTATGGGGTGTTAGCTTTCATAAGTCGAGGGATAGAGTTTAAGGGACGCCATGTAATGATGCAGCTCTATAAAACTCTAGTTAGGCCACCATTGGAGTACTGTGTCCAGTTCTGGTCTCCTCAGTATGGGAAGGATGTGGAAGCATTGGAAAGGGTACAGAGGAGATTTACCAGGATGCTGCCTGGTTTAGAGTGTATGGATTATGATAAGAGATTAAGGGAGCTAGGGGTTTACTCTTTGGAGAGAAGGAGGATGAGAGGAGACATGATAGAGATGTACAATATATTAAGAGGAATAGACAGAGTAGACAGCCAGCGCCTCATCCCCAGGACACCACTGCTCAGTACAAGAGGACGTGGCTTTAAGATAAGGGGAGGGAAGTTTAAGGGGGATATTAAAGGAAGGTTTTTCCACTCAGAGTGGTTGGTGTGTGGAATGCACTGCCTGAGTCAGTGGTGGAGGCAGATACACTAGAGAAGTTTAAGAGACTACTAGACAGGTATATTGTGGAATTTAAGGTGGGGGGCAATATGGGAGACAGGGTTTGAGGGTCGGCACAACATTGTGGGCCGAAGGGCCTGTACTGTGCTGTACTATTCTATGTTCTATGAATGCGTACAGTCTTTTCCTCGGGGTTGGGAATCAAGAATCAGAGGCCAGGTTTAATGTGAGAGATGAGAGATTTAAGCAGGACATGAGGAGCAACATGCTCACCAAGAGGGTGGTCCGTATATTAAACGAACTGCCAGAAGACTTGGTTGAGCCAGCTGCATTAACAACAGTTAAAAGACGCTGGACAGCTACATAGACTGGAAAACGACTTTAGAGGGATGTGGGCCAAACTTGGGCAAAAGCGACAATCTGAAGTTGTAATGTTGGCTGGGAAGGAATGGATGGACCGATGGGTCTGATCCCTCACTCGCCTCTCTTCCCCTTCCCTTCTTCCCTCTGATTTCCCTCCTCCTCTTCCCTCTCCCTATGCCTCTTCCTCCTTACCTCGCTCTCTACCACTGTGTTTCTTTGTTATGTGGCTGCCTGCAAGAAGACAAATCTCAAGGTTGTATATGGTATTGTTATTGTTATGAAAACAGTTAGTCCTGACGAAGGGTCTCGGCCTGAAATATCGACTGTACTTCTTCCTATAGATGCTGCCTGGCCTGCTGCGTTCCACCAGCATTTTGTGTGTGCTGCTTGAATTTCCAGCATCTGCAGATTTCCCCGTGTTTGCGATACGAAAATTGAGTCGGGGCTCAAAATCATAGAAGAGTAAACAAATGACTAACTTCCCTAATATTGGTTGATACCTGATTAGTTATAATGGTTTAGACGGGGCACAGTTTGTTAAGTGTGTCCAGGACGGATTCCTGTCACAATATGTTGACAGGCTGTCTAGGGGGAATGCCATACTAGATCTAGTATTAGGTAACGAACCGGGTCAGGTCACAGATCTGTCAGTGGGTGAGCATCTGGGGGACAGTGACCACTGCTCCCTGGCCTTTAGCATTATCATGAAAAAGGATAGAATCAGAGACGATAGGAAAACTTTTAACTGGGGAAGGGCAAACTATGAGGCTATAAGGCTAGAACTTGCGGGTGTGAATTGGGATGATGTTCTTGCAGGGAAATGTACTATGGACATGTGGTCGATGTTTAGGGATCTTTTGCAGGATGTTCGGGATAAATTTGTACCGGTGAGGAAGATAAAGAATGTTAGGGTGATGGAACCATGGGTGACAAATGAGGTGGAAAATCCAGTCAGGTGGAAGAAGGCAGCATACAGGAGGTTGAGGAAGCAAGGATCAGATGGGTCTATCGAGGAACATAGGGAAGCAAGAAAGGAGCTTAAGAAGGGGCGGAGGAGAACAAGAAGGGGACATGAGAAGGCCTTGGCGAGTAGGGTAAGGGAAAACCCCAAGGCGTTATTGTGAAGAACAAAAGGATGACAGGATTGAAGGTAGGACCGATTACAGAATAGATCTACGGGCATTTAGAGAATCATGGTCTGATCAGGGACTGTCAGCATGGCATTGTGAAGGCTCGATCGTGTCTAACAAGCCTGAGAGAGTTCTTTGAGGAGATGACCAGGCATATAGATGAGGGTAGTGCAGTGGATGTGATCTACATGGATTTTAGTAAGGCATTTGGTAAGGTTCCACATGGTAGGCTTATTCAGAAAGTCAGAAGGCATGGGATCCAGGGAAGTTTGTCCAGGTGGATTCAGAATTGGCTTGCCCGCAGAAGGCAGAGGGTCGTGGTGGAGGGAGTACATTCAGATTGGAGGGTTGTGACTAGTGGTGTCCCACAAGGATCTGTTCTGGGACCTCTACTTTTTGTGATTTTTATTAACGACCTGGTTGAAGGGGCAGAAGGGTGGGTTGGCAAGTTTCAAGATTCAAGATTCAAGATTCAAAACTTTGTCATTCCAACCATACATAAACTCTGCAGGGCAGAATGAGGCAGCGTTTCCCAGGGGCAAGTGCAATCATAAAATAACAAACGCAACAATAAATAGTAAACACAACAATAAAGAGTAAAACACAGCAGCTACATGCCAGTTAAAATCAATTTATAAGTGTCCAGTCCAAGTTAAAAGTGTCCAAAGCAGAGTCAGGTAGAGCAGCTATTTAGCAGTCTGACTGCCTGTGGGAGGAAGCTGTTTAGTAGCCCTGTGGATTTTTGTTTTGATGCTCCTGTAAGTGGTAGAGGTAGTCTCGGTATTGTCATTTAAAGTAAAATTGGATAGGTATATGGACAGGAAACGAATGGAGGGTTATGGGCTGAGTGCAGATCAGTGGGACTAGGTGAGAGTAAGGTTTCGGCACGGACTAGAAGGGCCGAGATGGCCTGTTTCCGTGCTGTAATTGTTATATGGTTATATTGTAACGTTTGCCTGATGGCAGAAGAACAAACAGTTAATGGAGAGGATCTGAGGGGTCTTTAACGACCCCTTCTGGAGGCATCGACTCTGAAAGAGGTCTTGGACAGAAGATAGGGAGATCCCTATAACCTTCTCTGCTCCCCTAACCACCCTCTGCAAGGCTTTTCTGTCGGCAGCACTGCAGCTGGAGTACCAGGTTGTGATGCAAAAGGTCAGCACACTCTCAACCACGCCTCTGTAGAATGTAGTTAAGATGTTAGTGGGGAGTGATGCTTGTTTAAGTTTCTTCAGAAAATGTAATCTCTACTGGGCCCGTTTCACAATCCCAGTGGTGTTCCTGGACCAGGTGAGATTGTCCGAGATCTGCACCCCAGGGAATTTGATGCTTTCCACTCTATCCATTGTAGAGCCGCCTGTGCTGAGGGGTGTGTGCTCAGGCTGAGACTGCCTGAAATCGACCATCATCTCCTTGGTTTTGGTGACATTAAGCATCAAGTTGTTGTCACTGCACCAGCTTTCTAAGTGTTAGACCTCCTCCCTGTATATTGTTTCATCATTTTCATCATGATGAGCCCCACCACTGTGGTATCATCAGCAAATTTAATGATCAGGTTCCCCTTGAATCTGGCCGCACAGTCATGAGTTAGCAGTGTAAACAGCAGTGGGCTGAGCACAGAGCCGTGTGGGGATACAGAGCTCAGTGTGATGGAGTCAGAGATGTTCCTGCCAACACGGACTGACTGTGTTGCAGATGAAACAAAGGTTGGTGGTGTAGAGGGTTGTCGAAGATTGCAGAGAGACATTGACAGGATGCAGAAGTGGGCTGAGAAGTGGCAGATGGAGTTCAATCCGGAGAAGCGTGAGGTGGTACACTTTGGAAGGACAAACTCCAAGGCAGAGTACAAAATGGCAGGATACTTGGTAGTGTGGAGGAGCAGAAGGATCTGGGGTTACATGTCCACCGATCCCTGAAAGTTGCCTCTGAGGTAGATAGGGTAGTTAAGAAAGCTTGTGGGATGTTAGCTTTCATAAGTCGAAGGATAGCGTTTAAGAGTCGTGAGATAATGATGCAGCTGTATAAAACTCTGGTTAGACCCCACTTGGAGTACTGCGTCCAGGTCTGGTTGCCTCACTGTAGGAAGGACGTGGAAGCACTGGAAAGGGTACAGAGGAGATTTAGAGAGCATGCATTATGATCATAGATTAAGGGAGCCAGGACTTTACTCTCTGGAGAGAAGGAGGATGAGAGGAGACATGATAGAGGTATACAAGATATTAAGAGGAATAGATAGAGTGGACAGCCAGTGCCTCTTCCCCAAGGCATCATTGCTGAATACAAGAGGACATGGCTTTAAGGTAAGGGAAGGGAAGTTCAAGGGGGATATTAGAGGAAGGTTTTTCACTCAGAGAGTGGTTGGTGCGTGGAATGCACTGCCTGAGTCAGTGGTGGAGGCAGATACACTAGTGCAATTTAAGAGATTACGAGACAGGTATACGGAGGAATTTAAGGTGGGGGTTATATGGAAGGCAGGATTTAAGGGTCGGCACAACATTGTGGTCCGAAGGGCCTGTGTGTGCTGCACTATTCTATGTTTTATGTTCTATCTCTCTCTTCACTCTCCGATCCCTGTGCCCCCCCCACACACAATAACCTGTGCCTTCCTTGCCCCCCCCACCTGACATAGCGGATCGAGGGGAGGAAGGCGGCCCCAGGATTGGAGTACTTTGGCAGTTCTATCGTCGGGGATACGGACCTGGACGGAGATGGGTTGACGGATCTGGTGGTGGGGGCTCGTGGAGGGATTGTCATCCTCAGGTACCTCCTACAAAATGGAGCGATGGGAGCTGGAGGGGTGTGGATGGGATAGAGGTAGACGGTGGGCAGAAGTAGGGGGGCAGGGATGGAGGGAGGGCGTGGGGCGTCGTAGAGAGTGGGGCGGGTGGAGGAGGGTTGGACAGACGTATTGAGGCATACCTTGGACTGGGGAGAGAGGTGAAAAACGGAGTTGGAGGGGTTGAGAGTAGGAGGGAGGGAATGACAACGCGGAGTGGGAGAGCAGCATGGCACGACTTGGCCGGTCTGTTTCCCCACTTGTTTCTTTATCTCCTCCCTCCTTATCTCGGTTCTATTCCCCTCTCATCCCTCTACCCTCCTCATTCAACTTACGTACCCTCTCTCCTCTCTTCGCCTCCCCTTTCCACCTTACCCTCTCCACTTCCCACCATCCACCTCCCTCCCTCCCTCCCTCCATTTCCCCAGGAGTCGTCCGGTTATGGAACTACATCTAGAGTTAAATTTCCAGCCGGCGCAGATCCCGTGGCCAGAACCGGACTGTGAGATGGGGAGAACTGACAGAACGCCTAGCCTCACCGGCCACCTCTGCTTCCTGCTCACCCCCAGCTCTCGCCCACCCCCAGGTGAGTTGGGTGTCGCGACCGTTCACAGATCAGGGGCCCGGTCAGGCTTCAGGATGGAGATAATTTCAGGGAGGTGCATGTCAGGATCAGCTCGGGTCATGTAATCAGTGATCGGATCAGGAGTCACGTTAGGGGTCGGATTTGGTGTCATGTTTGGTCAAGCGTCAAGGGTTGAACCAGGACTCGGGTCAGCAGTAAGCTCAGGCAGGTCAGTAATTGTCCAAGAGTCAGATTCGGGGCCAGGGTTTTGTTCAGCAATTGGGACGTTTGTCAGCTCGGGAGAGACAGGTCAGTGATCGGGTCAGGGCTCGCATGAACGGTCAGGTGTTCGGACAGCTCATCACAGGGTCATGTCCGGGGATGTCAGCGATCAGTGGTCAGCTCAGGGGACAGGTCAGCGATCGTGTGTGGGGTCCGATCTGTGGTCTGTCTCTGTCCTGCCCCTCTGACCCGTTTCTGCTCTCCCCACCTACCCAGGTCCACTGAACGTCACACTGGAGTTCACGGCAGAGCTCGATCCCGGGAAGCAGCAGAACCGGCTGTGGTTCTCAGCGTCAGGGAAGAAGGCCGTGCAGCAGCTGGCTCTCACCCAACGGCGCAAATGCATCCCGTTGAACATCTCCGTGCAGGTAACACAGACCGTCCCCAGCACCTGTTCCGTTGCGCTGCACTGAGAGCCCAGTGCAGGGCTCCCTGAGTGTTATACGGCACCGGGAGCCCCATTCAGAATTCTCCCATAAGGTCACACAGGCCGGAATGTTCATCTACCGTAGGAACACAGCGAACACTGTTCGGGGTTCTCCTCGGGTTCGATTGAACAGGGGGGCCCGTGCAGGAGTCTCTCCGATTATACCAAACTGGAGTCCCCTATCAGAGTTTCAGCTCCCGTTAGACCACACCAGGAAGACTATAAGGGATTGTTCAGGATTACTCTTCCGTTAGGCCACACAAGAATCGTCGTTACCGTCTTGTAACAGCACACCGGGTCACCGTTTGTGGCTCCCTCCCGTTAGAATACATCGCGAAGCCATGTCAGAGTTCTCCTCCAGTAACACCGCACTGGAATTGCCGTTTGGGATTCCCCTATCATTGGAACACACTGGCAGCACCTTTCAGGGCTCTCCTCTCATTAGAATGCACTTGGATTCCTGTTCACGGTTTCCCTACCGTTAGAACAGCCTGGGAGATCTGTGAATGGGACTCTTCCTCCCTCTTTTTGTCCCTCACTCCTTTTCTTTCTTTTCAGGACTGCATGGAAGATTTCCTCAACCCTGTGAAGTTTCTGCTAGAATACTGCATACAGGACGATGCCGGGGCTGGGCCGCCCGGCGTCCAGCCGGCCTTCCGACACAAGTGCGTCCAGGGCCTTTCTTGGATGGTAGGTCTTATCTGGGGTGGGCTGCTAGTCAGCATTGAAGGTTGTGGGAGTGGGGTGGTGAAGAAGGAGTTGCGAATGCTGACTTTCTTCGGTCAGGAGACCGAGTACAAGAGTTGGGACGTTGAGTACAAGACGCTAATGAGGCCGCACGTGGAATACTGTGCTCAGTACTGGTCGCCCTGCTGTAGAGAGGATGCAATTAAGCTGGACAGAATGCAGAGGAAATATACGAGGATGTTGGCGGCACTCGAGGCACTGAGTTACAGAGACAGACTAGGCAGGTTGGGACTTTAGTTATCGGAGTGTAGGAGACTGATGGGCGACCTCACAGAGATGTCTAGGCCCATGAGGGGAACAGATAGAGTGAATGTGCATAGACATTTTCTCCAGGGGTGGGAAATCAAGAACAATGGGGCAGAAATCAAGGACATGTTTAATATCAGAGGAAGGAGATTTAACAGGAACCCCATAGGCAAGTTTTTAACCCAAAGGGTGATCAGTTTATGGAACGAGCTGCCGGAGAAAGTGGTTAAATCAGATTTAGTAAGAACATTTTAAAAACACTCGGACAGGGACGTGGATAGGAAAGGTTTAGAGCGATATCGGTTAAACGAGGGCAACTAGAACCAGATTAGATGGGAATCTGGCTCGATGTCGTCTACTTGGACCGAAGTGCTTGTTGTCATGCTGTTGAATCGATGAAAAGGGATAAATTCCGTGACAGAGAGATCTGTCTCCCGGATAGATGTGACTGGTCCGGAGTCAGAAGAAATGGGGCAGGCAACACACACAGAATGCTCGAGGAACTTCGCAGGCCGGGCGGAATCTATGGAAGTACTGGGTTCTGATGAAGGGTCTCTGCCCGAAACGTCGACTGCACTCTTTTCCATTGATGCTGCCTGACGTGCTGAGTTCCTCCAGAATTTTGAGTGTGTTGCTTTGATTTCCGGCACCTGTAGATTTTCTCTTGTTTGAGGAGGAGATGGGAACGTTTGAACAAGGAGATATCGGGAGTTAGGGTGGGAGATGCGAACGGGGAAGTCGGGGACTGATTCATCTCTCCCTCCGGAGTTCTGTCCCAGAAAATAAAACGTTCTCCGTCTAAACTCCCAGATCCCGTTCAATATCTCCTGCAGAGGTGCGCACGGATGCGTCACCGATTTACATCTCGCTGCTGACTTACCAAGGTAGGTGTATACAACATTCCCAGGGGACAGCGGATGGTGTGTCGATGTCTGGTCTCGGGGGCAGCAGTGGTGAGGAGAGGACCGTGTGTCCTATACCCGATCCCAAAGGAGAGGGTGTAGGAGGAACATGCGTCTGATGCCTGTTCCCAGAGGGTAGGGTGGAAGTGGGAGTGGTTGGGGGTGGATGAAGGGGCAGAGTGTCCAACTCACACTTCCAGAAAGGGGCAGGGGACAGGACAGCGTATTCCATGCCGGCTTCCATGGGGTGGAATGGGAAAAGTCGGCGTGGTGCTCGACGCCCGGTGCCAGACGGGAAAGACGGATACAGGACGGTGCCCGACAAATGGTAAATTAATACACACAATACTGCTGGAGGAACTCAGCAGCGAGGCAGCATCTATAAACAACAGTAAACTGTCGAGAGACATCCTGAAGAGTCTCGGCCCCTATCGTCCTCTGTTTATTCTTTTCCATAGGGGCTCCTTGGCCTCTGATTCCCTTCAGCATTTTGTGTGTATTGCTTTGATTTCCAGCATCTGCAGATTTTCTGTTGTTTGTGGCCTGGCGAACTAATTCGCTATCTCCTATAGTTCGGGAGTTTTATTGATAAAACCGGGATACGTGCTCGAGGTGACGATCCACTTGCAGAATAAAGCAGAACTCGCCCGCCTCCCTGTTCTGCATTTCGAGCATCCAGCGGTAATTTCGTTCCGCAGAGTTACAGTCGTAAAGGTACCATTACACAACACCAATCCCGCTGCGCTGTGCTCCCTCCTCGCCGCCCCTCCGCCAAATTCCCTCCTGGCACTCCTTCGCCAACCTCCGTCCTCGCCGTCCCTCCGCCAACCTCCCTCCTCGCCGTCCCTCCGCCAACCTCTCTCCTCGCCGCCCCTCCGCCGACCTCGCTCCTCGCCGTCACTCCACCGACCTTCCTCCCCGCCGCCCCTCCGTCCTGTGGTTCATTCACATCTAACGATAATTAAATGCCTCCCCCCAGTTAAACAGAAAAGTTCAAGTCACCTGCACAGACGGGGCCGCTGTCACAGGCAACGTCCACACCAGCTGTAACATCGGTCATCCTATCCTCAGAGAGAAAACAGAGGTGAGCCACTGGTCAGTGTACAGATCTTCCCGGGAGAGAGAGAGAGAGAGAGAGAGAGAGAGAGAGAGAGAGAGAGAGAGAGAGAGAGAGAGAGAGAGAGAGAGAGAGAGAGAGAGAGAGCGAGAGAGAGAGAGAGAGCGAGAGAGAGAGAGAGAGAGAGAGAGAGAGAGAGAGAGAGAGAGAGAGAGAGAGAGAGAGAGAGAGAGAGAGAGAGAGAGAGAGAGAGAGTGAGAGAGAGAGACACCGGTCAGTGTACATATCTCCCTGAGAGAGAGGGACTGAGAGACACCGGTCAGTGTTCAGATCTCACACTGAGAGAGAGAGACTGAGAGACACCAGTCAGTGTACAGATCTCCCTGAGAGAGAGGGACTGAGAGACACCGGTCAGTGTTCAGATCTCACACTGAGAGAGAGGGACTGAGAGACACCAGTGAGTGTTCGGATCTCCCTGAGAGAGATGAAGTAGAATCTCCGGTCAGTGTATGGTTTACCTGCTCCCCCACCCCCACGTTCGGAGAGAGGGACTGAGACACGGTCAGTTTACAATACACTCTCACGCTCTCTTCCTCTCTAGGTTTCACTGTTGGTGACGTTTGATGTCGCAGACACTGGGAACTTGAGTAATTCTTTTCTGATGAATTTGAATCTCTCCAGGTAAGGATTTTTCTTGGCTCTTGTCAATCTCACCCTACATGAATTCACTGCTCCTCCTTCGCTGACACCCCTACTCCATTTTTCCCTCCGGTCTCCCTCCCCTCAATACCCTCACGCCGTCTCCTCTCTGTTAACATCCTTCTCTTTAATGCTTCTCCCCCTCTCTCTTATGTTCTGCTCATTTTCTCCCTCTCCCCTCCTTCTGCAATCACCTTATCCTTTCCCTCGTCTTTTTCTCCCTTCCTCTTTCACCAACTCTCTGTTAGCCCTTTCCCCTTTCCTTGTCTCTCCAAATCCCTTCCCACTACGTCACTCCCTCTTACTTCATCATCTCGCTTCTCCCGTTGGCCCTCTTTTAATCCTCTCAACCTCTCTCTCTCCCTCCCCCACCCAGACTTGACCCCTCCTTTTCTTCGTCCGTCCCCATTCTCCTTCCCCTCCCTGTCCCTCTCCCACCCGGATTTGACCCCTCCTTTTCTTCATCCGTTCCCCCAGTCTCCTTCCCCTCCCTGTCCCTCTCTTACCTTCTCTCTCCGTCTCCCCTCTCTCCATCCTTCCTCTCTCTTCCTCTCTCTCGCTCCTCTCCTCTCTGCCTCCCACGCCTCTTCTTCATGTGCCTCTTTCCCTCCCTTTGCCCTCCCTTGCATCTGCCTCCTCCATCCCCCACCCTCTCTTGCGCATCTCTCTCGCCCTTTTCTTCTCCAAACAACAAGCTTCCTGTCCTCTCTCACCACGTTTCTCTCTTTCTATGCCTCCCCTCCCTCTTCCCACCCCAGTGACAATGAGGCACCGGAGACGCTCCAGGACAACAGACTGAGTCTGAACGTCAGTGTCCATCACCGAGTGAAGCTCGCCGTCCGCAGGTAACGATCCTGGGAACCGATCCAGAATTACCCCTCCCGCCCGCCGTCACCCCCTTTCCGTCACCCACATTCTCCCACTTCTCCGCCACTTCCCAGTCTCTCACAATCTCCGACTCAACTACCATCCTCACCTCACGCTCCGTCATTCCCCCACCGCCATACTTCACTCCTCCTTCGTCTCCCCCTCACCTCCCGCAGCGTTCTCCATTCCACCACAGGACCTGCTGTAGAATGCATCTTCCCCTTTCCTCCCTACCCACCCTCTCTGTGACTCATCAACCTCTCTCACCCGCCGCCTTTCCGCAAACTGGAGTTATGATATTCTGACGACCTGTGTTGTGTCCTCAGCGTGCATTCCCCCGGATATCTCAGTTTCACTCTGGGACGGACCTCTACGTATGAACTCATTCACAAATACAAGGTAACCCTCGCCCCCAGGGTTCCCCACCGCGCCGCGTCCATGTCTCCGTCCTCTCCATGTATTTCCCTGTCTCTTTCTGATTCTGCCTTTCTCCCTTCCCCAATACCCTCAGTAACACCTCTCGCCCCCTCACTGCTATTCGCTGCCTCTCTTTCCCTTCCCCTCTTTCTCTCCTCCTTCCACTCCCTCCCCTCTTTCTCTCCCCATCTCTCTCCCTCTTTACTCTCCCTTCTTCCCTTCCCTTCCTTTCTTTCTCTTCTCTCTCTTCCCCTTCACTCCCTCCTCTCTCTCCCACTTCCGACTCATTTCTCTCTCACCTCTCTCTTCCTCTCCTCTCTCCCTCCCCCACTTTGTTCCTTCCCTCTCCCCCTCAACCTTTCACGTCTCTCCCTCTTCTCCTCCCCCTCCCCCTCCACCTCTCTCTGACCCTCTTTGGTTCCTACTCCGCAGTTGATGAACTCCGCCCGACAGTCTTTGCCCATCTCCGTCTCGTTTTTCATTGGATACAAATCGGACATCTTCACCTGGAACATTAAGAAAGTCACATTGGAGCAGGTGAGGGAGAGTGAGAGGGGCAGCGAGGTACGAGGAACGGGGCGAGATGTGCGAAGGAGGGGAGGGTGGGGCGAGGAAGGGTGGATTGGGAGGGGGAGAGAAAGGGGCGAGAAGAGAGGAAGGTGGGATCAGGAGGAAAGAGGCATGGAAGGCGGAGGAAGAGAGGGAGAAGGGAGTGGTGGCGAGGTGGGGAAACGGACCGAGGAAGAAAGAGATTGTGCGAGGAGGGGGAAGAAAGGAACGTGAGGCGGAGAGAGAGGGGCGCAAAAAAGGGGGAAGGGCACAAGAAGGGGGGAAAGGCAAAAGAAGGGAGGGAGAGGAACGTGTAGGAAGGGAGCATCGAGATGCCACTGCACCCTTGAGGTAATGGGTGAGACCTCGAATGACACGCTCTCCCCACTCCACATGCAACCAGGTCAGAGGTCATGACTTTCTCCCGCTCTCTCCTCCCCAGGAACATTTGGCGAATCTCGTCAACTGCCTACCTCCGGTAGCGGTCAACGGTCGAGAGTCGGAGGCCAACTCCTCGGTTACCGAGGGCAAACAGGTATGGTCAGGGGTGACCCGTTACTGGGTTGTTTTTTGAGCGCCAGAGGTCACTGAGGCGGTGGCGGTGTGGAACTTAGGGTGACAGGTCTGTAGTGTCCTTCTTCCAGGGGAGAGAACACCCGGGGTCTGAGAGAATGGAGACTGATCCTTCCTTCTGACCCCTACCTACTGGTCCACATCCTGTATCCCAGCTGGGTTCATTTGCTCGAGTCGGCTATTAGTAGCCACGTCGTTACTGGCCACGGGAGTGTAGCGGTAGACTTGGAGGTGGTAAATGGTATTCCTTTGTTCAAGAAAGGGAGAAGGGACCGGCCTGAGACTTACAGACCCACTGAACCTTACGACAGTGGGCGGCAAATTATTGGAGCAGATTCTTAGAAACAGGACTTACAAGCATTTGGAGAAGTCTGATCATTGGGATAGTCAGTGCGGTAGAACAAAGGGATCCGAGAACACAGGACCATTATTAATTGAAAGTGGCGTCACAGGTAGATGGGTGTAAAGAAATTCTTTGACACATTAGCCTTCATAAATCGAAGTTCTGGTCCAGGAGATGGGATGTTGTGTTCAAGTTGTATAAGACGTTGGTGAGGCTTAATCTAGAGTGTTGTGTGCAGTTTTGGTCACCTACCTACGGAAAAGATGGAAGTAAGTTTGAAGGCGTGCAGAGAACATTTACAAGGGTGCTGCCGGGTCCGGAGGACCTGAGCTACGTGGAAAGATTGATTGTTAGGACTCTATTCCTAGGAACGCAGAAGATCCAGCTCTGAGGGGAAATTTGATGGAGATATATAAAATTATATAAAATTATGAAGGGTATAGATAGGGTAAGTGCAAGCAGGCTTTGCTTTCACTGAGGTTGGGTGGAACTACAACTCGAGATCACGAGTTCAGCGTGAAAAGTGAAAAGTTTCAGGGGAACATGAGGAGAAGCCTCTTCACGCAGAGGGTTGTGAGACTGTGTAGCGAGCTGCCTGCACAAGTGGAGCATGCGAGCTCGGCTTCAATGATTAAGAGAAGTTTGATTAGCAGGTGCTTGGCAGGGTTATGGAGAGTTATAATCCAGGAGCAGGCTGATGGGAGCAGACAGCTGAAATAGCTTGGCACGGACTAGATGGGCCTAAGAACTTATTTCTGTGCTGTCTCTATGAAGGTAGTGCTGTGAATGTGGTATATATGTATTTTAGTATGGCGTTTGGTAAGTTTCCCCATGCCTGGCTCATTCACAAAGCCGTGAGTCACGCCATCCAGGGAAGGAAAGCTGGCTGCGTGGATTCGGAAACTCCTCGCCCTCAGAAGGCGGAGGTGGTGGCAGATGGAGCGAATTCTGCCTGGAACTCGGTGGCCAGTGGTGTTCCACAGGGATCTGCTCTGGGAATCCTGCACTACGTGATGTTGATTGAGGGAGTGGAAATGTCGAGGGAGTATCAGGTGTAAGTCGTTACAGAGTGGTGGGTGCGTTGAACTCTCTGTCGGGGATGGCACTCGATACATACTCGGACATTTAAGAAACTCTTAGATAGGCGCATGGATAGACACACGTTAATGGCCGAATGGCCTGTACTGTGATGTAATTTCCTCTGTTTTATGTACATGCCTTAACTACTTCCTCTAGCAGCTAGTTCCAAATGGACCTCCAACTGGGTGAAACTGTTGCCCCTCCGGTTCCTATTAAGTCTCTCTTTCTTTTCACCTTAAACCTGTGCCCCTTTGGTTCTCAGTACCCCAGCCCTGGGGGGAAAGACGGTGCACACTCACTCCAGACAGAAAAGTCCCAATATGTCCAACTCTCTCTATAACCCAATCCTTCAAGTCCCGGCAACATTCTCGTAAATATTCTCTGCACCCTAACGGCATCTCTCCAGGAGCAGGGCGAGCACCACTGAACACAATACTCCAAGCACGACCCCGCCCATTCTCGTAAATATTCTCTGCACCCTAACGGCATCTCTCCAGGAGCAGGGCGAGCACCACTGAACACAATACTCCAAGCACGATCCCGAGTAGCATTCCAACTCCTGTAATCAGTCCCCCCGACTGACGAAGGTTAATGTCCCAAGTGCCTTCTTCATCAGCCTGTAAACGCTCTGTACGTGGTTTGCCGAAAGATGCCAGTTTCAGGTATCTGTACCCCCGGGTCCCTCTGTTCCGTAACATTCCCCAGGGTCCTATCGTCCTCTGTGAAAGCCCTCCCCGGTCTGTCATCCCGGAATGCAATACCTCGCGTACATCTAAATGAAATTCCACTTTCCGTTGTTCAGCCCAATAACCCAAGGAGAGCTGGTAATGGCGAGGGTGTCTGTGGGCAGTGGGAGGGGATTCGGTGGGTGAGGGAGACGGTGATGGTGGAGGGTGTCTGTGGGCGGAGGGAGGGGATTCGGTGGGTGGGGGAGACGGTGATGGCAGAGGGTGTCTGTGGGCGGTAGGAGGGGATTCGGGGGCTGGGGATGGGGGAGTCGGTGATGTGGAGAGTGGCCATGGACTGTGAGAAAGGACTTGGCGGGTGGGCGGGGGACAGTCGATGCTGGTCGGGGGAGTCCGCGTTCAAGAGGACGGGATTTGGTGGGTTGGGAAGGAAGAATCAAAGTCGGGAAAGAATGTCCGCGGACAGTGGGTGTGGATGCGGTAAATTGGGGCAGAGTCAGCGAGAATGTCTGTGATCTGTTGGCGAGTATTCATTGGATGGCTGAAGGATCGGTGACGGGTGAAGAGGATGGGGTCTGTGGATGGGGTACTTTCTATCTCCAGCCAACCTGCACCCCTTCTCCCCAAAGGACAGTAACCAAGTGGAATATCAGGTGATTAACTGTACTGTCGATCAGCTCAGCGACCGGGCATCTCCGACCCTCGTTCTCAGAGGGCAACTCGACATCAATGGTCGGAACAAGGTAAAGCGGGAGAGGGTTGGGGAGGGTAGTGACTACTACAGGGATCAACGGGGGTGTAGCTCCTGAGCGAGTGGTAATTTCCAGTATCTTCAAGCCGCCCGAACCTCACAAACCTATAGCTCTCCCAACACAACCCTGACAGAAGGTGAACTGGATATTCTACACGGCGTCTGCAGTGCGTATGGACTACACCCAGCCTCCCTCCCCACCACCAAGGAAGTGGAGAGCGGGAGTGTCCTATGGCGGGTGTTGTGCGCATGGAAGTGGGGAGATCTCCAACACACCCCTGGCCTGTAGCGGTTGGGCTGAGTGAGTCCTGTTTCCAGATCGGGGAGGCAAGGACACACCCTGACAAGGAATCACTCCCCAACTCCTGTTTCACTTCCAGGACAAGATGAGGAAGTATGAGCTGCGTACTTCGGGAATCATGGACTTTGACAGGCGGAGGTACTACCAAGGCGAGGAGGGAGCCGAGGGAGAGACCCTGCTCCGAGCGCACGTGGGTACAATACCAGGGCAGGATCAGCTGTCGGCACCCACCGCCTCCCAATCTCGGGGATCCCACGACCATCCCCTATATCCCTCCCAATTTTCGTGCCTCCCTCCTTTTCCTACACTACTTCCCGTACGAGTGACCCGTTCCTTCTCCATCATTCCTCCTCGGCTCAGTTAACATCTTTGTCGGCTACACGCATCCCGGTCTCCCAGCCCTCTACATCCTCTACATTGATCTCTCCACTACACCCCTCTCCGACTCTGATCCCTTTCCTCCCTTTCACCCGTTCCGATCCCCGTGAGACGCCACCGCCACCGCCCCTGCACGCTCTCCGACTCCATGAACGGCTCCCGCCCTTTCCCCTTATGATCTGTGATGACTCCAGGAGCACTGACACCGTATTCATATGGACTGTCAATTCTCCTGTCCTTTCAGATTGTGACTGTTATTGAACCTCTGGTCGAAGTGGATTCTTTGCCGTACATCGTCGGAGGAACGGCTGGTGGATTCGTAATTCTGCTCCTGGTTGGGATCGTTTTCTACAAGGTCTCCTATTAGCCGCAATTTTGCTGTGAATTTCACCTGCTTTCCGAGGGTCGCCACTCAGCCCAGCGCGCTGTGTATACCTACGGACGTTAATCCAGCTCCCTTACACCATTCCTCGGTGGTCCCTCTCCCCAGCGTCGTTTATCACTGACTATATCTCCACTGACATTATTCCAACTTGCCCACATCGTCCTACTCTGATCCCTCTTTCCAGCGCCATGTTGATGACTCTATCCCCATCGAGGTTAATCTATCACCCACACACCATCCCTCAGACCGCTCTCCTCCAGCGCCATGTTGAAGACTCTATCCCCATCGATGTTAATCCAGCACCTACACACCACCCCTCAGACCGCTCTCCTCCAGCGCCATGTTGAAGACTCTATCCCCATCGATGTTAATCTATCACCCACACACCATCCCTCAGACCGCTCTCCTCCAGCGCCATTTCGCTGATTTTAGCTAGCCGCATTGATATTAAACCAGCTCCCTCACACCGTCCCTCTCCACAGCGCCGTAACGCTGACTACATCCCCCTGATGTTAATCCATCTCTCTCACTAAACCCCCACCCCAGCGCACCACACTGAAGTTAATGGAGCTGTTTATTTGTCTTCGTTAGGTTGGATTTTTTAAACGCAAGTACAGGGACATCATGAAAGACGGATGTCAGGATAATCAATGCAACGAGCCCCTGAACCAACCGGCCCCTCCACCGACGGAAACATGAATTGCCACTTACTTTCCAATTCTCTCAATTCCTTCTCGCTGAAGCCTTTTGGATTCAGATCCCCCGGCGTCGCTGGTAATATCATGATCACTCTTCCTCACGGCAATGGAACAACTATCTCAATCGGAGAAAATTGGATGGGCAGATACGGGTCCTGGTTCCTTCCCGGAATGCCTACTCTACCACTTGGTGGGTATTGTGCGATTTCTGATGTTACTTTCTGAGATGGGACTTCGTTCAGTTCGGTTGCCGCTCGGTGAGGAGTCTCTGTATTCATTCCCCGTGAAATGGGTGGGATTCCTCCGGGTGCTCCGGTTCCCTCCCACGATCCAAAGACGTACCACGTGGGCTAATTGGGTATTGTAAATTGCGCCCCCCTTCCGTGATTAGGATGGCGCTAATCGGGCTGGGGCAGCATATTTGGAAGAGATGGAAAGACATTGTATTACTGAATGAATAATTAAATAAACGGATGAATGCCTGTGCTGAGTTCATCGCCAGCTGTGCGAATACACGTCTGCACAAGCACAAAAAAAATTCTTGCAGTAGCATCAGATTCACAACATTCACGAGAAAGAACAATAAATTAAGCATTATTTTACAAGAAAACACATCTAGAAGGAAAATTAATGCCAATTGTAGTGCAGGGTTGTCACGGTGTTTTGGATTTGAGCAAGTGACTGGAGATATATCGGTCGTTTCATGAACCGAACGGTTGAAGGGAAGTAACTGTTCCTGAACCTGGTGGTGTGGGACTTCAGGCTTCTGTACCTCCCGCCCGATGGGTGCTGCGAGAAAGTGGTGTGGCGGGATCTCTTATGCTTGATCTCAATACGTCTTCTTAACCACCCTAAAGGACATCCGACTTGTTCGATACATGAACACTCGGGAATTTGAAAACTAGTGTGGGGGAGGCTGTGTTGCCTCATGAGCCGATTCGAAGCCAACCCCGAGTTTCCCATCACGGTCCCCTCTCTGCGAAGCGAATGGTTGTTTCGCATCAGTTGGAGCTCCTTTGACGAGTCAGAACCGTTTCCCTGGCCCAGTCAGCGCCTCCTCATGCTGTCTACCGGCTGGGGTGCCCAGCTGTGCCAATGGTGAAATAGACTCTGTGGACTATCAGTGTCAGGGTCTTCCGTGGAGTATATTCTGTTAACTGACGCTACATTAAGTAGACAGGCAGAGGGCTTAAATAGGCTCTATTGCACCAGGGATCAATTAGACATTGTTTCTACAACGGAGGCTAAGTAGGCACTATTGTACAATGGAGATTACTAAAGTCTGTAATATTATCCAGTTAAGTAGACAGCTGCGTGCATAGCAAGTAGTCACGGCGGCCTCATTCGCAGGCAGAGGGCTTAAATAGGCCCTAACACACCAAGGATCAATTAGACATTGTTTCTACAACAGAGGCTAAGTAGGCACTATTGTACAATTGAGATTACTAAAGTCTGAAATATTATCCCGTTAAGTAGACAGCCTTAGGGGTTCAGTGGACTTTTTAGTACAAAAGCCATAAGTAGATTCTACGGGCAGTAGGGGTTAAGTTGGACTCTCTATTGTAATACCTTTAAATCGACTCTGCTACAATGGGGTTAAGTAGATTCTGTAGGACAATGGGGTTAAGTAGACTCTGTGGTACAATGGGGTTAAGTAGATTCTGTAGTACAATGGGGTTAACTAGATTCTGTGGTACAACGGGGTTAAGTAGGTTCTGTGGTGCAACAGGGGTTAAGTAGATTCTGAGTTACAACGGGGTTAAGTAGATTCTGTGGTACAATGGGGTTAAGTAGGTTCTGTGGTGCAACAGGGGTTAAGTAGATTCTGTGGTACAATGGGGTTAAGTAGTCTGTAGACAATGCGGTTAAGAAGATTCTGTGGTACAACGGGGTTAAGTAGATTCTGTGGTACAACGGGGTTAAGTAGATTCTGTGGTACAACGGGGTTAAGTAGATTCTGTGCTACAACGGGGTTAAGTAGATTCTGTGGTACAACGGGGTTAAGTAGATTCTGTGGTACAATGGGGTTAAGTAGATTCTGCGGTACAACGGGGTTAAGTAGATTCTGTGCTACAACGGGGTTAAGTAGATTCTGTGGTACAATAGGGTTAAGTCGTCTGTGGACAACGGGGTTAAGTAGATTCTGTGGTACAATGGGGTTAAGTAGATTCTGCGGTACAACGGGGTTAAGTAGAATCTGTGGTACAACGGGGTAAAGTAGATTCTGTGGTACAATGGGGTTAAGTCGTCTGTGGACAACGGGGTTAAGTAGATTCTGTGGTACAATAGGGTTAAGTCGTCTGTGGACAACGGGGTTAAGTAGATTCTGTGGTACAACGGGGTTAAGTAGATTCTGTGGTACAATGGGGTTAAGTAGATTTCGTTGTACAGTGTGGTTAAGTAGATTCTGTGGTACAACGGGGTTAAGTAGATTCTGTGGTACAATGGGGTTAAGTAGTCTGTGGACAATGGGGTAAAGTAGATACTGTCCTACAACGGGGTTAAGTAGATTCTGTGGTTCAATGGGGTTAAGTAGATTCTGTGGTACAACGGGGTTAAGTAGATTCTGTGGTACAACGGGGTTAAGTAGATTCTGTGGTACAACGGGTTTAAGTAGATTCACTGGTACAATGGGGTTAAGTCGTCTGTGGACAATGGGGTTAAGTAGATTCTGTGGTACAACGGGGTTAAGTAGATTCTGTGGTACAATAGGGTTAAGTCGTCTGTGGACAACGGGGTTAAGTAGATTCTGTGGTACAACGGGGTTAAGTAGATTCTGTGGTACAATGGGGTTAAGTAGATTCTGTGGTACAACGGGGTTAAGTAGATTCTGTGGTACAATAGGGTTAAGTCGTCTGTGGACAACGGGGTTAAGTAGATTCTGTGGTACAATAGGGTTAAGTCGTCTGTGGACAACGGGGTTAAGTAGATTCTGTGGTACAACGGGGTTAAGTAGATTCTGTGGTACAATGGGGTTAAGTAGATTCTTTGGTAAAACGGATTTAAGTAGATTCTGTGGTACAATGTGGTTAAGTAATCTGCGGACACAGGAGTTAAGTAGATTCTGTAGTACAGTTGGGTTAATTAGATTCTGTGGTACAACGGGGTTAAGTAGATTCTGTGGTACACCGGGGTTAAGTAGATTCTGTGGTACAACGGGGTTAACTAGATTCTGTGGTACAATGGGGTTAAGTAGATTCTGTGGTACGGGGTTAGGTAGATTCTGTGGTACAACGGGGTTAAATAGGTTCTGTAGTGCAACAGGGGTTAAGTAGATTCTGTGGTACAACGGGGTTAAGTAGTCTGTGGACAATGGAGTTAAGTAGATTCTCTGGTACAATGGGGTTAAGTAGATTCTCTGGTACAATGGGGTTAAGTAGTCTGTGGACAATGGGGTAAAGTAGATACTGTGCTACAACGGGGTTAAGTAGATTCTGTGGTACAATGGGGTTAAGTAGATTTCGTTGTACAGTGTGGTTAAGTAGATTCTGTGGTACAACGGGGTTAAGTAGATTCTGTGGTACAATGGGGTTAAGTAGTCTGTGGACAATGGGGTAAAGTAGATACTGTCCTACAACGGGGTTAAGTAGATTCTGTGGTTCAATGGGGTTAAGTAGATTCTGTGGTACAACGGGGTTAAGTAGATTCTGTGGTACAACGGGGTTAAGTAGATTCTGTGGTACAACGGGTTTAAGTAGATTCTCTGGTACAATGGGGTTAAGTCGTCTGTGGACAATGGGGTTAAGTAGATTCTGTGGTACAACGGGGTTAAGTAGATTCTGTGGTACAACGGGGTTAAGTAGATTCTGTGCTACAACGGGGTTAAGTAGATTCTGTGGCACAACGGGGTTAAGTAGATTCTGTGGTACAATGGGGTTAAGTAGATTTCGTTGTACAGTGTGGTTAAGTAGATTCTGTGGTACAACGGGGTTAAGTAGATTCTGTGGTACAATGGGGTTAAGTAGTCTGTGGACAATGGGGTAAAGTAGATACTGTCCTACAACGGGGTTAAGTAGATTCTGTGGTTCAATGGGGTTAAGTAGATTCTGTGGTACAACGGGGTTAAGTAGATTCTGTGGTACAACGGGGTTAAGTAGATTCTGTGGTACAACGGGTTTAAGTAGATTCTCTGGTACAATGGGGTTAAGTCGTCTGTAGACAATGGGGTTAAGTAGATTCTGTGGTACAACGGGGTTAAGTAGATTCTGTGGTACAACGGGGTTAAGTAGATTCTGTGCTACAACGGGGTTAAGTAGATTCTGTGGTACAACGGGGTTAAGTAGATTCTGTGGTACAATGGGGTTAAGTAGATTCTGTGGTACAACGGGGTTAAGTAGATTCTGCGGTACAACGGGGTTAAGTAGATTCTGTGCTACAACGGGGTTAAGTAGATTCTGTGGTACAATAGGGTTAAGTCGTCTGTGGACAATGGGGTGAAGTAGATTCTGTGGTACAATGGGGTTAAGTAGATTCTGTGGTACAGTGGGGTAAAGTAGATTCTGTGCTACAACGGGGTTAAGTAGATTCTCTGGTACAACGGGGTTAAGTAGATTCTTTGGTACAACGGATTTAAGTAGATTCTGTGGTACAATGTGGTTAAGTAATCTGTGGACACAGGAGTTAAGTAGATTCTGTATTACAGTTGGGTTAATTAGATTCTGTGGTACAACGGGGTTAAGTAGATTCTGTGGTACACCGGGGTTAAGTAGATTCTGTGGTACAACGGGGATAACTAGATTCTGTGGTACAATGGGGTTAAGTAGATTCTGTGGTACGGGGTTAGGTAGATTCTGTGGTACAATTGGGTTAAGTCCTCTGTGGACAAAGGGGTTAACTAGATTCTGTGGTACAATGGGGTTAAGTAGATTCTGTGGTACGGGGTTAGGTAGATTCTGTGGTACAATTGGGTTAAATAGGTTCTGTAGTGCAACAGGGGTTAAGTAGATTCTGTGGTACAACGGGGTTAAGTAGTCTGTGGACAATGGAGTTAAGTAGATTCTGTGGTACAATGGGGTTAAGTAGATTCTCTGGTACAATGGGGTTAAGTAGTCTGTGGACAATGGGGTAAAGTAGATACTGTGCTACAACGGGGTTAAGTAGATTCTGTGGTACAATGGGGTTAAGTAGATTTCGTTGTACAGTGTGGTTAAGTAGATTCTGTGGTACAACGGGGTTAAGTAGATTCTGTGGTACAATGGGGTTAAGTAGTCTGTGGACAATGGGGTAAAGTAGATACTGTGCTACAACGGGGTTAAGTAGATTCTGTGGTTCAATGGGGTTAAGTAGATTCTGTGGTACAACGGGGTTAAGTAGATTCTGTGGTACAACGGGGTTAAGTAGATTCTGTGGTACAACGGGTTTAAGTAGATTCTCTGGTACAATGGGGTTAAGTCGTCTGTGGACAATGGGGTTAAGTAGATTCTGTGGTACAACGGGGTTAAGTAGATTCTGTGGTACAACGGATTTATGTAGATTCTGTGGTACAATGGGGTTAAGCAGTCTGTGGACAACAGGGGTTAAGTCCATTATGTAGTACAATGGGGGTTAAGTAGAATCTGTGGTACAATGGGGTTAAGTAGATTCTGTGGTACAATGTGGTTAATTAGTCTGTGGACACAGGGGTTAAGTAGATTCTGTAGTACAGTTGGGTTAATTAGATTCTGTGGTACAACGGGGTTAAGTAGATTCTGTGGTACAATGGGGTTAAGTAGATTCTGTGGTACAACGGGGTTAAGTAGATTCTGTGGTACAACGGGGTTAAGTAGATTCTGTAGTACAACGGGGTTAAGTAGATTCTTTGGTACAACGGATTTAATTAGATTCTGTGGTACAATGGGGTTAAGAAGTCTGTGGACAACAGGGGTTAAGTCCATTATGTAGTACAATGGGGGTTAAGTAGAATCTGTGGTAGAATGGGGTTAAGTCGATTCTGTGGTACAATGTGGTTAAGTAGTCTGTGGACACAGGGGTTAAGTAGATTCTGTGGTGCAACAGTGGTTAAGTAGATTCTGTGGTACAACAGAGGTTAAGTAGATTCTGTGGTACAATGGGGGTAAGTAGATTCTGTGGTACAACAGAGGTTAAGTAGATTCTGTGGTACAATGGGGTAAGTAGATTGTGTGGACAATGGGTAAAGTAGATTCTATGGTACAACGGGGTTAAGTAGATTCTGTGCTACAACGGGGTTAAGTAGATTCCGTGGTACAATGGGGTTAAGTAGATTCTGTGGTACAACGGGGTTAAGTAGATTCTCTGGTACAACGGGGTTAAGTAGATTATGTGGAACAACGGGGTTAAGAAGATTCTGTGGTACAACGGGGTTAAGTAGATTCCATGGTACAACGGGGTTAAGTAGATTCTGTGGTTCAATGGGGTTACGTCGTCTGTGGACAATGGGGTAAAGTAGATTCTGTGGTACAACGGATTTAATTAGATTCTGTGGTACAATGGGGTTAAGAAGTCTGTGGACAACAGGGGTTAAGTCCATTATGTAGTACAATGGGGGTTAAGTAGAATCTGTGGTAGAATGGGGTTAAGTAGATTCTGTGGTACAACAGAGGTTAAGTAGATTCTGTGGTACAATGGGGGTAAGTAGATTCTGTGGGTCAATGGGGTTAAGTCGTCTGTGGACAATGGGGTTAAGTAGATTCTGTGGTACAACGGGGTTAAGTAGATTCTCTGGTACAACGGGGTTAAGTAGATTCTGTGCTACAACGGGGTTAAGTAGATTCCGTGGTACAATGGGGTTAAGTCGTCTGTGGACAATGGGGTTAAGTAGATGCTGTGGTACAACAGAGGTTAAGTAGATTCTGTGGTACAATGGGGGTAAGTAGATTCTGTGGGTCAATGGGGTTAAGTCGTCTGTGGACAATGGGGTTAAGTAGATTCTGTGGTACAACGGGGTTAAGTAGATTCTCTGGTACAACGGGGTTAAGTAGATTCTGTGCTACAACGGGGTTAAGTAGATTCCGTGGTACAATGGGGTTAAGTCGTCTGTGGACAATGAGGTTAAGTAGATTCTGTGGTACAACAGAGGTTAAGTAGATTCTGTGGTACAATGGGGGTAAGTAGATTCTGTGGGTCAATGGGGTTAAGTCGTCTGTGGACAATGGGGTTAAGTAGATTCTGTGGTACAATGGGGTTAAGTAGATTCTGTGGTACAACGGGTTTAAGTAGATTCTGTGGTACAATGGGGTTAAGTAGATTCTGTGCTACAACGGGTTTAAGTAGACTCTGTGGTACAACGGGTTTAAGTAGATTCTGTGGTACAACGGGGTTAAGTAGATTCTGTGGTACAATGGGGTTAAGTAGATTCTGTGGTACAACGGGGTTAAGTAGATTCTGTGGTACAACGGGGTTAAGTAGATTCTGTGGTACAACGGGGTTAAGTAGATTCTGTGGTACAATGGGGTTAAGTCGCCTGTGGATAATGGGGTTAAGTAGATTCTGTGGTACAACGGGGTTAAGTAGATTCTGTGGTACAATGGGGTTAAGTCGTCTGTGGTACAATGGGGTTAAGAAGAATCTGTGGTACAATGGGGTTAAGTAGATTCTGTGGTACAACGGGGTTAGTAGATTCTGTGGTACAACGGGGTTAAGTAGATTCTGTGGTACAATGGGGTTAAGTCGCCTGTGGATAATGGGGTTAAGTAGATTCTGTGGTACAATGGGGTTAAGTAGATTCTGTGGAACAACGGGGTTAAGTAGATTCTGTGGTACCGCGGATTTAATTAGATTCTGTGGTACAATGGGGTTAAGAAGTCTGTGGACAACAGGGGTTAAGTCCATTATGTAGTACAACGGGGGTTAAGTAGAATCTGTGGTAGAATGGGGTTAAGTAGATTCTGTGGTACAATGTGGTTAAGTAGTCTGTGGACACAGGGGTTAAGTAGATTCTGTAGTACAGTTGGGTTAATTAGATTCTGTGGTACAACGGGGTTAAGTAGATTCTGTGGTACAATGGGGTTAAGTAGACTCTGTGGTACAACGGGGTTAAGTAGATTCTGTGGTACAATGGGGTTAAATAGGTTCTGTAGTGCAACAGGGGTTAAGTAGGTTCTGTGGTGCAACAGTGGTTAAGTAGATTCTGTGGTACAACGGGGTTAAGTAGATTCTGTGGTACAATGGGGTTAAATAGGTTCTGTAGTGCAACAGGGGTTAAGTAGATTCTGTGGTGCAACAGTGGTGAAGTAGATTCTGTGGTACAATGGGGTTATGTAGATTCTGTGGCACAATGGGGTTAAGTAGATTCTGTGGTACAACAGGGTTAAGTAGATTCTGTGGTACAATGGGGTTAAATAGGTTCTGTAGTGCAACAGGGGTTAAGTAGATTCTGTGGTACAATGGGGTTAAGTAGATTCTGTGGTACAATGGGGTTAAGTAGATTCTTGGTACAATGGGTTTAAATACGTTCTGTAGTGCAACAGGGGTTAAGTAGATTCTGTGGTGGAACAGGGGTTAAGTAGATTCTGTGGTACAATGGGGGTAAGTAGATTCTGTGGTACAATGGGGTTAAGTAGATACTGTGGTACAATGGGGTTAAGTAGATTCTGTGGTACAATGGGGTTAAGTAGGTTCTGTAGTGCAACAGGGGTTAAGTATATTCTGTGGTGCAACAGGGGTTAAGTAGATTCTGTGGTACAATGGGGGTAAGTAGAGTCTGTGGTACAATGGGGTTAAGTAGATTCTGTGGTACATTGGGGTTAAATAGGTTCTGTAGTGCAACAGGGGTTAAGTAGATTCTGTGGTACAACGGGGTTAAGTAGATTCTGTGGTACAACGGGGTTAAGTAGATTCTGTGGTACAATGGGGTTAAGTAGATTCTGTGGTACAACGGGGTTAAGTAGATTCTGTGGTACAACGGGGTAAAGTAGATTCTCTGGTACAACGGGGTGAAGTCGTCTGTGGACAATGGGGTTAAGTAGATTCTATGGCTCAATGGGGTTAAGTAGATTCTGTGGTACAACGGGGTGAAGTAGATTCTGTGGTATAACGGGGTTAAGTCGTCTGTGGACAATGGGGTTAAATAGATTCTGTGGTACAATGGGGTTAAGTACATTCTGTGGTTCAATGGGGTTAAGTAGATTCTGTGGTACAACGGCGTTAAGTAGATTCTGTGGTACAACGGGGTGAAGTAGATTCTGTGGTACAATGGGGTTAAGTAGATTCTGTGGTACAACGGGGTTAAGTAGATTCCGTGGTACAAAGGGGTTAAGTCGTCTGTGGACAATGGGGTTAAGTAGATTCTGTGGTACAACGGGGTTAAGTAGATTCTGTGGTACAACGGGGTTAAGTAGATTCTGTGGTACAACGGGGTTAAGTAGATTCTGTGGTTCAATGGGGTTAAGTAGATTCTGTGGTTCAATGGGGTTAAGTAGATTCTGTGGTACAACGGGGTTAAGTAGATTCTGTGGAACAACGGGGTGAAGTAGATTCTGTGGTACAATGGGGTTAAGTAGATTCTGTGGTACAACGGGGTTAAGTAGATTCCGTGGTACAAAGGGGTTAAGTCGTTTGTGGACAATGGCGTTAAGTAGATTCTGTGGTATAACGGGGTTAAGTAGATTCTGTGGTTCAATGGGGTTAAGTCGTCTGTGGACAATGGGGTTAAGTAGATTCTGTGGTACAACGGGGTTAAGTAGATTCTGTGGTACAACGGGGTTAAGTAGATTCTGTGGTACATCGGGGTTAAGTAGATTCTGTGGTACAAAGGGGTTAAGTCGCCTGTGGATAATGGGGTTAAGTAGATTCTGTGGTACAACGGGGTTAAGTAGATTCTGTGGTACAATGGGGTTAAGTCGTCTGTCGTACAATGGGGTTAAGAAGATTCTGTGGTACAATGGGGTTAAGTAGATTCTGTGGTACAACGGGGTTAAGTAGATTCTGTGGTACAACGGGGTTAAGTAGATTCTGTGGTACAATGGGGTTAAGTCGCCTGTGGATAATGGGGTTAAGTAGATTCTGTGGTACAATGGGGTTAAGTAGATTTTGTGGAACAACGGGGTTAAGTAGATTCTGTGGTACAACGGATTTAATTAGATTCTGTGGTACAATGGGGTTAAGAAGTCTGTGGACAACAGGGGTTAAGTCCATTGTGTAGTACAATGGGGGTTAAGTAGAATCTGTGGTAGAATGGGGTTAAGTAGCTTCTGTGGTACAATGTGGTTAAGTAGTCTGTGGACACAGGGGTTAAGTAGATTCTGTAGTACAGTTGGGTTAATTAGATTCTGTGGTACAACGGGGTTAAGTAGATTCTGTGGTACAATGGGGTTAAGTAGATTCTGTGGTACAACGGGGTTAAGTAGATTCTGTGGTACAATGGGGTTAAATACGTTCTGTAGTGCAGCAGGGGTTAAGTAGATTCTGTGGTGCAACAGTGGTTAAGTAGATTCTGTGGTACAACGGGGTTAAGTAGATTCTGTGGTTCAATGGGGTTAAGTCGTCTGGGGACAATGGGGTTAAGTAGATTCTGTGGTACAACGGGGTTAAGTAGATTCCGTGGTACAAAGGGGTTAAGTCGTCTGTGGACAATGGCGATAAGTAGATTCTGTGGTATAACGGGGTTAAGTAGATTCTGTGGTTCAATGGGGTTAAGTCGTCTGTGGACAATGGGGTTAAGTAGATTCTGTGGTACAACGGGGTTAAGTAGATTCTGTGGTACAACGGGGTTAAGTAGATTCTGTGGTACATCGGGGTTAAGTAGATTCTGTGGTACAAAGGGGTTAAGTCGCCTGTGGATAATGGGGTTAAGTAGATTCTGTGGTACAACGGGGTTAAGTAGATTCTGTGGTACAATGGGGTTAAGTCGTCTGTCGTACAATGGGGTTAAGAAGATTCTGTGGTACAATGGGGTTAAGTAGATTCTGTGGTACAACGGGGTTAAGTAGATTCTGTGGTACAACGGGGTTAAGTAGATTCTGTGGTACAATGGGGTTAAGTCGCCTGTGGATAATGGGGTTAAGTAGATTCTGTGGTACAATGGGGTTAAGTAGATTTTGTGGAACAACGGGGTTAAGTAGATTCTGTGGTACAACGGATTTAATTAGATTCTGTGGTACAATGGGGTTAAGAAGTCTGTGGACAACAGGGGTTAAGTCCATTATGTAGTACAACGGGGGTTAAGTAGAATCTGTGGTAGAATGGGGTTAAGTAGATTCTGTGGTACAATGTGGTTAAGTAGTCTGTGGACACAGGGGTTAAGTAGATTCTGTAGTACAGTTGGGTTAATTAGATTCTGTGGTACAACGGGGTTAAGTAGATTCTGTGGTACAATGGGGTTAAGTAGACTCTGTGGTACAACGGGGTTAAGTAGATTCTGTGGTACAATGGGGTTAAATAGGTTCTGTAGTGCAACAGGGGTTAAGTAGGTTCTGTGGTGCAACAGTGGTTAAGTAGATTCTGTGGTACAACGGGGTTAAGTAGATTTCGTTGTACAGTGTGGTTAAGTAGATTCTGTGGTACAACGGGGTTAAGTAGATTCTGTGGTACAATGGGGTTAAGTAGTCTGTGGACAATGGGGTAAAGTAGATACTGTGCTACAACGGGGTTAAGTAGATTCTGTGGTTCAATGGGGTTAAGTAGATTCTGTGGTACAACGGGGTTAAGTAGATTCTGTGGTACAACGGGGTTAAGTAGATTCTGTGGTACAACGGGTTTAAGTAGATTCTCTGGTACAATGGGGTTAAGTCGTCTGTGGACAATGGGGTTAAGTAGATTCTGTGGTACAACGGGGTTAAGTAGATTCTGTGGTACAACGGATTTATGTAGATTCTGTGGTACAATGGGGTTAAGCAGTCTGTGGACAACAGGGGTTAAGTCCATTATGTAGTACAATGGGGGTTAAGTAGAATCTGTGGTACAATGGGGTTAAGTACATTCTGTGGTACAATGGGGTTAAGTAGATTCTGTGGTACAACGGGGTTAAGTAGATTCTGTGGTACAATGGGGTTAAGTCGTCTGTCGTACAATGGGGTTAAGAAGATTCTGTGGTACAATGGGGTTAAGTAGATTCTGTGGTACAACGGGGTTAAGTAGATTCTGTGGTACAATGGGGTTAAGTCGCCTGTGGATAATGGGGTTAAGTAGATTCTGTGGTACAATGGGGTTAAGTAGATTTTGTGGAACAACGGGGTTAAGTAGATTCTGTGGTACAACGGATTTAATTAGATTCTGTGGTACAATGGGGTTAAGAAGTCTGTGGACAACAGGGGTTAAGTCCATTGTGTAGTACAATGGGGGTTAAGTAGAATCTGTGGTAGAATGGGGTTAAGTAGCTTCTGTGGTACAATGTGGTTAAGTAGTCTGTGGACACAGGGGTTAAGTAGATTCTGTAGTACAGTTGGGTTAATTAGATTCTGTGGTACAACGGGGTTAAGTAGATTCTGTGGTACAATGGGGTTAAGTAGATTCTGTGGTACAACGGGGTTAAGTAGATTCTGTGGTACAATGGGGTTAAATACGTTCTGTAGTGCAGCAGGGGTTAAGTAGATTCTGTGGTGCAACAGTGGTTAAGTAGATTCTGTGGTACAACGGGGTTAAGTAGATTCTGTGGTTCAATGGGGTTAAGTCGTCTGGGGACAATGGGGTTAAGTAGATTCTGTGGTACAACGGGGTTAAGTAGATTCCGTGGTACAAAGGGGTTAAGTCGTCTGTGGACAATGGCGATAAGTAGATTCTGTGGTATAACGGGGTTAAGTAGATTCTGTGGTTCAATGGGGTTAAGTCGTCTGTGGACAATGGGGTTAAGTAGATTCTGTGGTACAACGGGGTTAAGTAGATTCTGTGGTACAACGGGGTTAAGTAGATTCTGTGGTACATCGGGGTTAAGTAGATTCTGTGGTACAAAGGGGTTAAGTCGCCTGTGGATAATGGGGTTAAGTAGATTCTGTGGTACAACGGGGTTAAGTAGATTCTGTGGTACAATGGGGTTAAGTCGTCTGTCGTACAATGGGGTTAAGAAGATTCTGTGGTACAATGGGGTTAAGTAGATTCTGTGGTACAACGGGGTTAAGTAGATTCTGTGGTACAACGGGGTTAAGTAGATTCTGTGGTACAATGGGGTTAAGTCGCCTGTGGATAATGGGGTTAAGTAGATTCTGTGGTACAATGGGGTTAAGTAGATTTTGTGGAACAACGGGGTTAAGTAGATTCTGTGGTACAACGGATTTAATTAGATTCTGTGGTACAATGGGGTTAAGAAGTCTGTGGACAACAGGGGTTAAGTCCATTATGTAGTACAACGGGGGTTAAGTAGAATCTGTGGTAGAATGGGGTTAAGTAGATTCTGTGGTACAATGTGGTTAAGTAGTCTGTGGACACAGGGGTTAAGTAGATTCTGTAGTACAGTTGGGTTAATTAGATTCTGTGGTACAACGGGGTTAAGTAGATTCTGTGGTACAATGGGGTTAAGTAGACTCTGTGGTACAACGGGGTTAAGTAGATTCTGTGGTACAATGGGGTTAAATAGGTTCTGTAGTGCAACAGGGGTTAAGTAGGTTCTGTGGTGCAACAGTGGTTAAGTAGATTCTGTGGTACAACGGGGTTAAGTAGATTTCGTTGTACAGTGTGGTTAAGTAGATTCTGTGGTACAACGGGGTTAAGTAGATTCTGTGGTACAATGGGGTTAAGTAGTCTGTGGACAATGGGGTAAAGTAGATACTGTGCTACAACGGGGTTAAGTAGATTCTGTGGTTCAATGGGGTTAAGTAGATTCTGTGGTACAACGGGGTTAAGTAGATTCTGTGGTACAACGGGGTTAAGTAGATTCTGTGGTACAACGGGTTTAAGTAGATTCTCTGGTACAATGGGGTTAAGTCGTCTGTGGACAATGGGGTTAAGTAGATTCTGTGGTACAACGGGGTTAAGTAGATTCTGTGGTACAACGGATTTATGTAGATTCTGTGGTACAATGGGGTTAAGCAGTCTGTGGACAACAGGGGTTACGTCCATTATGTAGTACAATGGGGGTTAAGTAGAATCTGTGGTACAATGGGGTTAAGTAGATTCTGTGGTACAATGTGGTTAATTAGTCTGTGGACACAGGGGTTAAGTAGATTCTGTAGTACAGTTGGGTTAATTAGATTCTGTGGTACAACGGGGTTAAGTAGATTCTGTGGTACAATGGGGTTAAGTAGATTCTGTGGTACAACGGGGTTAAGTAGATTCTGTGGTACAACGGGGTTAAGTAGATTCTGTAGTACAACGGGGTTAAGTAGATTCTTTGGTACAACGGATTTAATTAGATTCTGTGGTACAATGGGGTTAAGAAGTCTGTGGACAACAGGGGTTAAGTCCATTATGTAGTACAATGGGGGTTAAGTAGAATCTGTGGTAGAATGGGGTTAAGTCGATTCTGTGGTACAATGTGGTTAAGTAGTCTGTGGACACAGGGGTTAAGTAGATTCTGTGGTGCAACAGTGGTTAAGTAGATTCTGTGGTACAACAGAGGTTAAGTAGATTCTGTGGTACAATGGGGGTAAGTAGATTCTGTGGTACAACAGAGGTTAAGTAGATTCTGTGGTACAATGGGGTAAGTAGATTGTGTGGACAATGGGTAAAGTAGATTCTATGGTACAACGGGGTTAAGTAGATTCTGTGCTACAACGGGGTTAAGTAGATTCCGTGGTACAATGGGGTTAAGTAGATTCTGTGGTACAACGGGGTTAAGTAGATTCTCTGGTACAACGGGGTTAAGTAGATTCTGTGGAACAACGGGGTTAAGAAGATTCTGTGGTACAACGGGGTTAAGTAGATTCCATGGTACAACGGGGTTAAGTAGATTCTGTGGTTCAATGGGGTTACGTCGTCTGTGGACAATGGGGTAAAGTAGATTCTGTGGTACAACGGATTTAATTAGATTCTGTGGTACAATGGGGTTAAGAAGTCTGTGGACAACAGGGGTTAAGTCCATTATGTAGTACAATGGGGGTTAAGTAGAATCTGTGGTAGAATGGGGTTAAGTAGATTCTGTGGTACAACAGAGGTTAAGTAGATTCTGTGGTACAATGGGGGTAAGTAGATTCTGTGGGTCAATGGGGTTAAGTCGTCTGTGGACAATGGGGTTAAGTAGATTCTGTGCTACAACGGGGTTAAGTAGATTCTCTGGTACAACGGGGTTAAGTAGATTCTGTGCTACAACGGGGTTAAGTAGATTCCGTGGTACAATGGGGTTAAGTCGTCTGTGGACAATGGGGTTAAGTAGATGCTGTGGTACAACAGAGGTTAAGTAGATTCTGTGGTACAATGGGGGTAAGTAGATTCTGTGGGTCAATGGGGTTAAGTCGTCTGTGGACAATGGGTTTAAGTAGATTCTGTGGTACAACGGGGTTAAGTAGATTCTCTGGTACAACGGGGTTAAGTAGATTCTGTGCTACAACGGGGTTAAGTAGATTCCGTGGTACAATGGGGTTAAGTCGTCTGTGGACAATGAGGTTAAGTAGATTCTGTGGTACAACAGAGGTTAAGTAGATTCTGTGGTACAATGGGGGTAAGTAGATTCTGTGGGTCAATGGGGTTAAGTCGTCTGTGGACAATGGGGTTAAGTAGATTCTGTGGTACAATGGGGTTAAGTAGATTCTGTGGTACAACGGGTTTAAGTAGATTCTGTGGTACAATGGGGTTAAGTAGATTCTGTGCTACAACGGGTTTAAGTAGACTCTGTGGTACAACGGGTTTAAGTAGATTCTGTGGTACAACGGGGTTAAGTAGATTCTGTGGTACAATGGGGTTAAGTAGATTCTGTGGTACAACGGGGTTAAGTAGATTCTGTGGTACAACGGGGTTAAGTAGATTCTGTGGTACAACGGGGTTAAGTAGATTCTGTGGTACAATGGGGTTAAGTCGCCTGTGGATAATGGGGTTAAGTAGATTCTGTGGTACAACGGGGTTAAGTAGATTCTGTGGTACAATGGGGTTAAGTCGTCTGTGGTACAATGGGGTTAAGAAGAATCTGTGGTACAATGGGGTTAAGTAGATTCTGTGGTACAACGGGGTTAGTAGATTCTGTGGTACAACGGGGTTAAGTAGATTCTGTGGTACAATGGGGTTAAGTCGCCTGTGGATAATGGGGTTAAGTAGATTCTGTGGTACAATGGGGTTAAGTAGATTCTGTGGAACAACGGGGTTAAGTAGATTCTGTGGTACCGCGGATTTAATTAGATTCTGTGGTACAATGGGGTTAAGAAGTCTGTGGACAACAGGGGTTAAGTCCATTATGTAGTACAACGGGGGTTAAGTAGAATCTGTGGTAGAATGGGGTTAAGTAGATTCTGTGGTACAATGTGGTTAAGTAGTCTGTGGACACAGGGGTTAAGTAGATTCTGTAGTACAGTTGGGTTAATTAGATTCTGTGGTACAACGGGGTTAAGTAGATTCTGTGGTACAATGGGGTTAAGTAGACTCTGTGGTACAACGGGGTTAAGTAGATTCTGTGGTACAATGGGGTTAAATAGGTTCTGTAGTGCAACAGGGGTTAAGTAGGTTCTGTGGTGCAACAGTGGTTAAGTAGATTCTGTGGTACAACGGGGTTAAGTAGATTCTGTGGTACAATGGGGTTAAATAGGTTCTGTAGTGCAACAGGGGTTAAGTAGATTCTGTGGTGCAACAGTGGTGAAGTAGATTCTGTGGTACAATGGGGTTATGTAGATTCTGTGGCACAATGGGGTTAAGTAGATTCTGTGGTACAACAGGGTTAAGTAGATTCTGTGGTACAATGGGGTTAAATAGGTTCTGTAGTGCAACAGGGGTTAAGTAGATTCTGTGGTACAATGGGGTTAAGTAGATTCTGTGGTACAATGGGGTTAAGTAGATTCTTGGTACAATGGGTTTAAATACGTTCTGTAGTGCAACAGGGGTTAAGTAGATTCTGTGGTGGAACAGGGGTTAAGTAGATTCTGTGGTACAATGGGGGTAAGTAGATTCTGTGGTACAATGGGGTTAAGTAGATACTGTGGTACAATGGGGTTAAGTAGATTCTGTGGTACAATGGGGTTAAGTAGGTTCTGTAGTGCAACAGGGGTTAAGTATATTCTGTGGTGCAACAGGGGTTAAGTAGATTCTGTGGTACAATGGGGGTAAGTAGAGTCTGTGGTACAATGGGGTTAAGTAGATTCTGTGGTACATTGGGGTTAAATAGGTTCTGTAGTGCAACAGGGGTTAAGTAGATTCTGTGGTACAACGGGGTTAAGTAGATTCTGTGGTACAACGGGGTTAAGTAGATTCTGTGGTACAATGGGGTTAAGTAGATTCTGTGGTACAACGGGGTTAAGTAGATTCTGTGGTACAACGGGGTAAAGTAGATTCTCTGGTACAACGGGGTGAAGTCGTCTGTGGACAATGGGGTTAAGTAGATTCTATGGCTCAATGGGGTTAAGTAGATTCTGTGGTACAACGGGGTGAAGTAGATTCTGTGGTATAACGGGGTTAAGTCGTCTGTGGACAATGGGGTTAAATAGATTCTGTGGTACAATGGGGTTAAGTACATTCTGTGGTTCAATGGGGTTAAGTAGATTCTGTGGTACAACGGCGTTAAGTAGATTCTGTGGTACAACGGGGTGAAGTAGATTCTGTGGTACAATGGGGTTAAGTAGATTCTGTGGTACAACGGGGTTAAGTAGATTCCGTGGTACAAAGGGGTTAAGTCGTCTGTGGACAATGGGGTTAAGTAGATTCTGTGGTACAACGGGGTTAAGTAGATTCTGTGGTACAACGGGGTTAAGTAGATTCTGTGGTACAATGGGGTTAAGACGCCTGTGGATAATGGGGTTAAGTAGATTCTGTGGTACAATGGGGTTAAGTAGATTTTGTGGAACAACGGGGTTAAGTAGATTCTGTGGTACAACGGATTTAATTAGATTCTGTGGTACAATGGGGTTAAGAAGTCTGTGGACAACAGGGGTTAAGTCCATTATGTAGTACAATGGGGGTTAAGTAGAATCTGTGGTAGAATGGGGTTAAGTAGATTCTGTGGTACAATGTGGTTAAGTAGTCTGTGGACACAGGGGTTAAGTAGATTCTGTAGTACAGTTGGGTTAATTAGATTCTGTGGTACAACGGGGTTAAGTAGATTCTGTGGTACAATGGGGTTAAGTAGATTCTGTGGTACAACGGGGTTAAGTAGATTCTGTGGTACAATGGGGTTAAATACGTTCTGTAGTGCAGCAGGGGTTAAGTAGATTCTGTGGTGCAACAGTGGTTAAGTAGATTCTGTGGTACAACGGGGTTAAGTAGATTCTGTGGTACAATGGGGTTAAATAGGTTCTGTAGTGCAACAGGGGTTAAGTAGATTCTGTGGTGCAACAGTGGTTAAGTAGATTCTGTGGTACAATGGGGTTAAGTAGATTCTGTGGTACAACGGGGTTAAGTAGATTCTGTGGTTCAATGGGGTTAAGTCGTCTGTGGACAATGGGGTTAAGTAGATTCTGTGGTACAACGGGGTTAAGTAGATTCTGTGGTACAATGGGGTTAAGTAGATTCTGTGGTACAACGGGGTTAAGTAGATTCTGTGGTTCAATGGGGTTAAGTCGTCTGTGGACAATGGGGTTAAGTAAATTCTGTGGTATAACGGGGTTAAGTAGATTCTGTGGTACAATGGCGTTAAGTAGATTCTGTGGTACAATGGGGGTAAGTAGATTCTGTGGTACAATGGGGTTAAGTAGATTCTGTGGTACAACGGGGGTACGTAGATTCAGTGGTACAATGGGGTTAAGTAGATTCTGTGGTACAACGGGGTTAAGTAGATTCCGTGGTACAAAGGGGTTAAGTCGTCTGTGGACAATGGGGTTAAGCAGATTCTGTGGTACAACGGGGTTAAGTAGATTCTGTGGTACAACGGGGTTAAGTAGATTCTGTGGTACAACGGGGTTAAGTAGATTCTGTGGTTCAATGGGGTTAAGTAGATTCTGTGGTTCAATGGGGTTAAGTAGATTCTGTGGTACAACGGGGTTAAGTAGATTCTGTGGAACAACGGGGTGAAGTAGATTCTGTGGTACAATGGGGTTAAGTAGATTCTGTGGTACAACGGGGTTAAGTAGATTCCGTGGTACAAAGGGGTTAAGTCGTCTGTGGACAATGGCGTTAAGTAGATTCTGTGGTATAACGGGGTTAAGTAGATTCTGTGGTTCAATGGGGTTAAGTCGTCTGTGGACAATGGGGTTAAGTAGATTCTGTGGTACAACGGGGTTAAGTAGATTCTGTGGTACAACGGGGTTAAGTAGATTCTGTGGTACATCGGGGTTAAGTAGATTCTGTGGTACAAAGGGGTTAAGTCGCCTGTGGATAATGGGGTTAAGTAGATTCTGTGGTACAACGGGGTTAAGTAGATTCTGTGGTACAATGGGGTTAAGTCGTCTGTCGTACAATGGGGTTAAGAAGATTCTGTGGTACAATGGGGTTAAGTAGATTCTGTGGTACAACGGGGTTAAGTAGATTCTGTGGTACAACGGGGTTAAGTAGATTCTGTGGTACAATGGGGTTACGTCGACTGTGGATAATGGGGTTAAGTAGATTCTGTGGTACAATGGGGTTAAGTAGATTTTGTGGAACAACGGGGTTAAGTAGATTCTGTGGTACAACGGATTTAATTAGATTCTGTGGTACAATGGGGTTAAGAAGTCTGTGGACAACAGGGGTTAAGTCCATTATGTAGTACAATGGGGGTTAAGTAGAATCTGTGGTAGAATGGGGTTAAGTAGATTCTGTGGTACAATGTGGTTAAGTAGTCTGTGGACACAGGGGTTAAGTAGATTCTGTAGTACAGTTGAGTTAATTAGATTCTGTGGTACAACGGGGTTAAGTAGATTCTGTGGTACAATGGGGTTAAGTAGATTCTGTGGTACAACGGGGTTAAGTAGATTCTGTGGTACAATGGGGTTAAATACGTTCTGTAGTGCAGCAGGGGTTAAGTAGATTCTGTGGTGCAACAGTGGTTAAGTAGATTCTGTGGTACAATGGGGTTAAATAGGTTCTGTAGTGCAACAGGGGTTAAGTAGATTCTGTGGTGCAACAGTGGTTAAGTAGATTCTGTGGTACAATGGGGTTAAGTAGATTCTGTGGTACAACGGGGTTAAGTAGATTCTGTGGTTCAATGGGGTTAAGTCGTCTGTGGACAATGGGGTTAAGTAGATTCTGTGGTACAACGGGGTTAAGTAGATTCCGTGGTACAAAGGGGTTAAGTCGTCTGTGGACAATGGCGTTAAGTAGATTCTGTGGTATAACGGGGTTAAGTAGATTCTGTGGTTCAATGGGGTTAAGTCGTCTGTGGACAATGGGGTTAAGTAGATTCTGTGGTACAACGGGGTTAAGTAGATTCTGTGGTACAACGGGGTTAAGTAGATTCTGTGGTACATCGGGGTTAAGTAGATTCTGTGGTACAAAGGGGTTAAGTCGCCTGTGGATAATGGGGTTAAGTAGATTCTGTGGTACAACGGGGTTAAGTAGATTCTGTGGTACAATGGGGTTAAGTCGTCTGTCGTACAATGGGGTTAAGAAGATTCTGTGGTACAATGGGGTTAAGTCGCCTGTGGATAATGGGGTTAAGTAGATTCTGTGGTACAATGGGGTTAAGTAGATTTTGTGGAACAACGGGGTTAAGTAGATTCTGTGGTACAACGGATTTAATTAGATTCTGTGGTACAATGGGGTTAAGAAGTCTGTGGACAACAGGGGTTAAGTCCATTATGTAGTACAATGGGGGTTAAGTAGAATCTGTGGTAGAATGGGGTTAAGTAGATTCTGTGGTACAATGTGGTTAAGTAGTCTGTGGACACAGGGGTTAAGTAGATTCTGTAGTACAGTTGGGTTAATTAGATTCTGTGGTACAACGGGGTTAAGTAGATTCTGTGGTACAATGGGGTTAAGTAGATTCTGTGGTACAACGGGGTTAAGTAGATTCTGTGGTACAATGGGGTTAAATACGTTCTGTAGTGCAGCAGGGGTAAAGTAGATTCTGTGGTGCAACAGTGGTTAAGTAGATTCTGTGGAACAACGGGGTTAAGTAGATTCTGTGGTACAATGGGGTTAAATAGGTTCTGTAGTGCAACAGGGGTTAAGTAGATTCTGTGGTGCAACAGTGGTTAAGTAGATTCTGTGGTACAATGGGGTTAAGTAGATTCTGTGGTACAACGGGGTTAAGTAGATTCTGTGGTTCAATGGGGTTAAGTCGTCTGTGGACAATGGGGTTAAGTAGATTCTGTGGTACAACGGGGTTAAGTAGATTCTGTGGTACAATGGGGTTAAGTAGATTCTGTGGTACAACGGGGTTAAGTAGATTCTGTGGTTCAATGGGGTTAAGTCGTCTGTGGACAATGGGGTTAAGTAAATTCTGTGGTATAACGGGGTTAAGTAGATTCTGTGGTACAATGGCGTTAAGTAGATTCTGTGGTACAATGGGGGTAAGTAGATTCTGTGGTACAATGGGGTTAAGTAGATTCTGTGGTACAACGGGGGTACGTAGATTCAGTGGTACAATGGGGTTAAGTAGATTCTGTGGTACAATGGGGTTAAGTAGATTCTGTGGTTCAATGGGGTTAAGTCGTCTGTGGACAATGGGGTTAAGTAGATTCTGTGGTACAACGGGGTTAAGTCGTCTGTGGACAATGGGGTTAAGTAGATTCTGTAGTACAGTTGGGTTAATTAGATTCTGTGGTACAATGGGGTTAAGTAGATTCTGTTGTACAATGGGGTTAAGTAGTTTCTGTGGTTCAACGGGGTTAAGTAGATTCTGTGGTACAACGGGGTTAAGTAGATTCTGTGGTACAATGGGGTTAAATAGGTTCTGTAGTGCAACAGGGGTTAAGTAGATTCTGTGGTGCAACAGTGGTTAAGTAGATTCTGTGGTACAACGGGGTTAAGTAGATTCTGTGGTACAACGGGGTTAAGTAGATTCTGTGGTACAATGGGGTTAAATAGGTTCTGTAGTGCAACAGGGGTTATGTACATTCTGTGGTGCAACAGTGTTTAAGTAGATTCTGTGGTACAATGGGGTTAAGTAGATTCTGTGGTACAATGGGGTTAAGTAGATTCTGTGGTACAACGGGGTTAAGTAGATTCTGTGGTACAATGGGGTTAAATAGGTTCTGTAGTGCAACAGCGGTTAAGTAGATTCTGTGGTACAATGGGGTTAAGTAGATTCTGTGGTACAATGGGGTTAAATAGGTTCTGTAGTGCAACAGGGGTTAAGTAGATTCTGTGGTACAATGGGGTTAAGTAGATTCTGTGGTACAATGGGGTTAAGTAGATTCTGTGGTACAATGGGGTTAAGTAGATTCTGTGGTACAATGGGGTTAAATAGGTTCTGTAGTGCAACAGGGTTTAAGTAGATTCTGTGGTGCAACAGGGGTTAAGTAGATTCTGTGGTACAATGGGGGTAAGTAGATTCTGTGGTACAATGGGGTTAAGTAGATTCTGTGGTACAATGGGGTTAAGTACATTCTGTGGTACAATGGGGTTAAGTAGATTCTGTGGTACAACGGGGTTAAGTAGATTCTGTGGTACAACGGGGTGAAGTAGATTCTGTGCTACAACGGGGTTAAGTAGATTTTGTGGTACAATGGGGTTAAGTCGTCTGTGGACAATGGGGTTAAGTAGGTTCTGTAGTACAACAGGGGTTAAGTAGATTCTGTGGTACAATGGGGTTAAGTAGATTCTGTGGTACAACGGGGTTAAGTAGATTCTGTGGTACAATGGGGTTAAGTAGATTTTGTGCTACAACGGGGTTAAGTAGATTCTGTGGTGCAACAGAGGTTAAGTAGATTCGTTGGTACAATGGGGTTAAGTAAGTTCTGTGGTACAATGGGGTTAAGTCGCCTGTGGATAATGGGGTTAAGTAGATTCTGTGGTACAACGGGGTTAAGTAGATTCTGTGGTACAATGGGGTTAAGTCGTCTGTGGTACAATGGGGTTAAGAAGATTCTGTGGTACAATGGGGTTAAGTAGATTCTGTGGTACAACGGGGTTAAGTAGATTCTGTGGTACAACGGGGTTAAGTAGATTCTGTGGTACAATGGGGTTAAGTCGCCTGTGGATAATGGGGTTATGTAGATTCTGTGGTACAATGGGGTTAAGTAGATTCTGTGGAACAACGGGGTTAAGTAGATTCTGTGGTACAACGGATTTAATTAGATTCTGTGGTACAATGGGGTTAAGAAGTCTGTGGACAACAGGGGTTAAGTCCATTATGTAGTACAATGGGGGTTAAGTAGAATCTGTGGTAGAATGGGGTTAAGTAGATTCTGTGGTACAATGTGGTTAAGTAGTCTGTGGACACAGGGGTTAAGTAGATTCTGTAGTACAGTTGGGTTAATTAGATTCTGTGGTACAACGGGGTTAAGTAGATTCTGTGGTACAATGGGGTTAAGTAGATTTTGTGGTACAACGGGGTTAAGTAGATTCTGTGGTACAATGGGGTTAAATAGGTTCTGTAGTGCAACAGGGGTTAAGTAGATTCTGTGGTGCAACAGTAGTTAAGTAGATTCTGTGGTACAACGGGGTTAAGTAGATTCTGTGGTACAACGGGGTTAAGTAGAATCTGTGCTACAACGGGGTTAAGTAGATTCTGTGGTACAATGGGGTTAAGTAGGTTCTGTAGTGGAACACGGGTTAAGTAGATTCTGTGCTACAATGTGGTTAAGTAGTCTGCGGACACAGGGGTTAAGTAGATTCTGTAGTGCAACAGGGGTTAAGTAGATTCTGTGGTACAATAGGGTTAAGTAGATTCTGTGGTACAATGGGGTTAAGTAGATTCTGTGGTACAAGGGGTTAAGTAGATTCTGTGGTACAATGGGGTTAAATAGGTTCTGTAGTGCAACAGGGTTTCAGTAGATTCTGTGGTGCAACAGGGGTTAAGTAGATTCTGTGGTACAATGGGGGTAAGTAGATTCTGTGGTACAATGGGGTTAAGTAGATTCTGTGGTACAATGGGGTTAAGTACATTCTGTGGTACAATGGGGTTAAGTAGATTCTGTGGTACAACGGGGTTAAGTAGATTCTGTGGTACAACGGGGTTAAGTAGATTCTGTGGTACAATGGGGTTAAGTAGATTCTGTGCTACAACGGGTTAAGTAGATTTTGTGGTACAATGGGGTTAAGTCGTCTGTGGACAATGGGGTTAAGTAGGTTCTGTAGTACAACAGGGGTTAAGTAGATTCTGTGGTACAATGGGGTTAAGTAGATTCTGTGGTACAACGGGGTTAAGTAGATTCTGTGGTACAATGGGGTTCAGTAGATTCTGTGCTACAACGGGGTTAAGTAGATTCTGTGGTGCAACAGAGGTTAAGTAGATTCGTTGGTACAATGGGGTTAAGTAAGTTCTGTGGTACAATGGGGTTAAGTCGCCTGTGGATAATGGGGTTAAGTAGATTCTGTGGAACAACGGGGTTAAGTAGATTCTGTGGTACAATGGGGTTAAGTCGTCTGTGGTACAATGGGGTTAAGAAGATTCTGTGGTACAATGGGGTTAAGTAGATTCTGTGGTACAACGGGGTTAAGTAGATTCTGTGGTACAACGGGGTTAAGTAGATTCTGTGGTACAATGGGGTTAAGTCGCCTGTGGATAATGGGGTTATGTAGATTCTGTGGTACAATGGGGTTAAGTAGATTCTGTGGAACAACGGGGTTAAGTAGATTCTGTGGTACAACGGGGTTAAGTAGTCTGTGGACACAGGGGTTAAGTAGATTCTGTGCTACAATGTGGTTAAGTAGTCTGTGGACACAGGGGTTAAGTAGATTCTGTAGTACAGTTGGGTTAATTAGATTCTGTGGTACAACTGGGTTAAGTAGATTCTGTGGTACAATGGGGCTAAGTAGTTTCTGTGGTACAACGGGGTTAAGTAGATTCTGTGGTACAATGGGGTTAAATAGGTTCTGTAGTGCAACAGGGGTTAAGTAGATTCTGTGGTGCAACAGTGGTTAAGTAGATTCTGTGGTACAACGGGGTTAAGTAGATTCTGTGGTACAACGGGGTTAAGTAGATTCTGTGGTAGAATGGGGTTAAATAGGTTCTGTAGTGCAACAGGGGTTAAGTAGATTCTGTGGTGCAACAGTGGTTAAGTAGATTCTGTGGTACAATGGGGTTAAGTAGATTCTGTGGTACACCGGGGTTAAGTAGATTCTGTGGTTCAATGGGGTTAAGTAGTCTGTGGACACAGGGGTTAAGTAGATTCTGTAGTACAGTTGGGTTAATTAGATTCTGTGGTACAACGGGGTTAAGTAGATTCTGTGGTACAATGGGGTTAAGTAGATTCTGTGGTACAACGGGGTTAAGTAGATTCTGTGGTACAATGGGGTTAAATAGGTTCTGTAGTGCAACAGGGGTTAAGTAGATTCCGTGGTGCAACAGTGGTTAAGTAGATTCTGTGGTACAACGGGGTTAAGTAGATTCTGAGGTACAATGGGGTGAAATAGGTTCTGTAGTGCAACAGGGGTTAAGTAGATTCTGATACAATGGGGTTAAGTAGGTTCTGTAGTGCAACAGGGGTTAAGTAGATTCTGTGGTGCAACAGTGGTTAAGTAGATTCTGTGGTACAATGGGGTTAAGTAGATTCTGTGGTTCAATGGGGTTAAGTCGTCTGTGGACAATGGGGTTAAGTAGATTCTGTGGTACAACGGGGTTAAGTAGATTCTGTGGTACAACGGGGTTAAGTAGATTCTGTGGTTCAATGGGGTTAAGTCGTCTGTGGACAATGGGGTTAAGTAGATTCTGTGGTACAACGGGGTTAAGTAGATTCTGTGGTACAACGGGGTTAAGTAGATTCTGTGGTACAATGGGGTGAAATAGGTTCTGTAGTGCAACAGGGGTTAAGTAGATTCTGTGGTACAATGGGGTTAAGTAGTCTGTGGACACAGGGGTTAAGTAGATTCTGTAGTACAGTTGGGTTAATTAGATTCTGTGGTACAACGGGGTTAAGTAGATTCTGTGGTACAATGGGGTTAAGTAGATTCTGTGGTACAACGGGGTTAAGTAGATTCTGTGGTACAATGGGGTTAAATAGGTTCTGTAGTGCAACAGGGGTTAAGTAGATTCCTTGGTGCAACAGTGGTTAAGTAGATTCTGTGGTACAACGGGGTTAAGTAGATTCTGTGGTACAATGCGGTGAAATAGGTTCTGTAGTGCAACAGGGGTTAAGTAGATTCTGTGGTACAATGGGGTTAAATAGGTTCTGTAGTGCAACAGGGGTTAAGTAGATTCTGTGGTGCAACAGTGGTTAAGTAGATTCTGTGGTACAATGGGGTTAAGTAGATTCTGTGGTTCAATGGGGTTAAGTCGTCTGTGGACAATGGGGTTAAGTAGATTCTGTGGTACAACGGGGTTAAGTAGATTCTGTGGTACAACGGGGTTCAGTAGTTTCTGTGGTTCAATGGGGTTAAGTCGTCTGTGGACAATGGGGTTAAGTAGATTCTGTGGTACAACGGGGTTAAGTAGATTCTGAGGTACAACGGGGTTAAGTAGATTCTGTGGTTCAATGGGGTTAAGTCGTCTGTGTACAATGGGGTTAAGTAGATTCTGTGGTATAACGGGGTTAAGTAGATTCTGTGGTACAATGGCGTTAAGTAGATTCTGTGGTACAGTGATGGTAAGTAGATTCTGTGGAACAATGGGGTTAAGTAGATTCTGTGGTACAACGGGGGTAAGTAGATTCTGTGGTACAATGGGGTTAAGTAGATTCTGTGGTACAATGGGGTTAAGTATATTCTGTGGTTCAATGGGGTTAAGTCGTCTGTGGACAATGGGGTTAAGTAGATTCTGTGGTACAACGGGGTTAAGTAGATTCTGTGGTACAATGGGGTGAAATAGGTTCTGTAGTGCAACAGGGGTTAAGTAGATTCTGTGGTACAATGGGGTTAAATAGGTTCTGTAGTGCAACAGGGGTTAAGTAGATTCTGTGGTGCAACAGTGGTTAAGTAGATTCTGTGGTACAATGGGGTTAAGTAGATTCTGTGGTACAACGGATTTAATTAGATTCTGTGGTACAATGGGGTTAAGAAGTCTGTGGACAACAGGGGTTAAGTCCATTATGTAGTACAATGGGGGTTAAGTAGAATCTGTGGTAGAATGGGGTTAAGTAGATTCTGTGGTACAATGTGGTTAAGTAGTCTGTGGACACAGGGGTTAAGTAGATTCTGTAGTACAGTTGGGTTAATTAGATTCTGTGGTACAACGGGGTTAAGTAGATTCTGTGGTACAATGGGGTTAAGTAGATTCTGTGGTACAACGGGGTTAAGTAGATTCTGTGGTACAATGGGGTTAAATACGTTCTGTAGTGCAGCAGGGGTTAAGTAGATTCTGTGGTGCAACAGTGGTTAAGTAGATTCTGTGGTACAACGGGGTTAAGTAGATTCTGTGGTACAATGGGGTTAAATAGGTTCTGTAGTGCAACAGGGGTTAAGTAGATTCTGTGGTGCAACAGTGGTTAAGTAGATTCTGTGGTACAATGGGGTTAAGTAGATTCTGTGGTACAACGGGGTTAAGTAGATTCTGTGGTTCAATGGGGTTAAGTCGTCTGTGGACAATGGGGTTAAGTAGATTCTGTGGTACAACGGGGTTAAGTAGATTCTGTGGTACAATGGGGTTAAGTAGATTCTGTGGTACAACGGGGTTAAGTAGATTCTGTGGTTCAATGGGGTTAAGTCGTCTGTGGACAATGGGGTTAAGTAAATTCTGTGGTATAACGGGGTTAAGTAGATTCTGTGGTACAATGGCGTTAAGTAGATTCTGTGGTACAATGGGGGTAAGTAGATTCTGTGGTACAATGGGGTTATGTAGATTCTGTGGTACAACGGGGGTACGTAGATTCAGTGGTACAATGGGGTTAAGTAGATTCTGTGGTACAACGGGGTTAAGTAGATTCCGTGGTACAAAGGGGTTAAGTCGTCTGTGGACAATGGGGTTAAGTAGATTCTGTGGTACAACGGGGTTAAGTAGATTCTGTGGTACAACGGGGTTAAGTAGATTCTGTGGTACAACGGGGTTAAGTAGATTCTGTGGTTCAATGGGGTTAAGTAGATTCTGTGGTTCAATGGGGTTAAGTAGATTCTGTGGTACAACGGGGTTAAGTAGATTCTGTGGAACAACGGGGTGAAGTAGATTCTGTGGTACAATGGGGTTAAGTAGATTCTGTGGTACAACGGGGTTAAGTAGATTCCGTGGTACAAAGGGGTTAAGTCGTCATTGGACAATGGCGTTAAGTAGATTCTGTGGTATAACGGGGTTAAGTAGATTCTGTGGTTCAATGGGGTTAAGTCGTCTGTGGACAATGGGGTTAAGTAGATTCTGTGGTACAACGTGTTTAAGTAGATTCTGTGGTACATCGGGGTTAAGTAGATTCTGTGGTACATCGGGGTTAAGTAGATTCTGTGGTACAAAGGGGTTAAGTCGCCTGTGGATAATGGGGTTAAGTAGATTCTGTGGTACAACGGGGTTAAGTAGATTCTGTGGTACAATGGGGTTAAGTCGTCTGTCGTACAATGGGGTTAAGAAGATTCTGTGGTACAATGGGGTTAAGTAGATTCTGTGGTACAACGGGGTTAAGTAGATTCTGTGGTACAACGGGGTTAAGTAGATTCTGTGGTACAATGGGGTTACGTCGCCTGTGGATAATGGGGTTAAGTAGATTCTGTGGTACAATGGGGTTAAGTAGATTTTGTGGAACAACGGGGTTAAGTAGATTCTGTGGTACAACGGATTTAATTAGATTCTGTGGTACAATGGGGTTAAGAAGTCTGTGGACAACAGGGGTTAAGTCCATTATGTAGTACAATGGGGGTTAAGTAGAATCTGTGGTAGAATGGGGTTAAGTAGATTCTGTGGTACAATGTGGTTAAGTAGTCTGTGGACACAGGGGTTAAGTAGATTCTGTAGTACAGTTGAGTTAATTAGATTCTGTGGTACAACGGGGTTAAGTAGATTCTGTGGTACAATGGGGTTAAGTAGATTCTGTGGTACAACGGGGTTAAGTAGATTCTGTGGTACAATGGGGTTAAATACGTTCTGTAGTGCAGCAGGGGTTAAGTAGATTCTGTGGTGCAACAGTGGTTAAGTAGATTCTGTGGTACAATGGGGTTAAATAGGTTCTGTAGTGCAACAGGGGTTAAGTAGATTCTGTGGTGCAACAGTGGTTAAGTAGATTCTGTGGTACAATGGGGATAAGTAGATTCTGTGGTACAACGGGGTTAAGTAGATTCTGTGGTTCAATGGGGTTAAGTCGTCTGTGGACAATGGGGTTAAGTAGATTCTGTGGTACAACGGGGTTAAGTAGATTCCGTGGTACAAAGGGGTTAAGTCGTCTGTGGACAATGGCGTTAAGTAGATTCTGTGGTATAACGGGGTTAAGTAGATTCTGTGGTTCAATGGGGTTAAGTCGTCTGTGGACAATGGGGTTAAGTAGATTCTGTGGTACAACGGGGTTAAGTAGATTCTGTGGTACAACGGGGTTAAGTAGATTCTGTGGTACATCGGGGTTAAGTAGATTCTGTGGTACAAAGGGGTTAAGTCGCCTGTGGATAATGGGGTTAAGTAGATTCTGTGGTACAACGGGGTTAAGTAGATTCTGTGGTACAATGGGGTTAAGTCGTCTGTCGTACAATGGGGTTAAGAAGATTCTGTGGTACAATGGGGTTAAGTAGATTCTGTGGTACAACGGGGTTAAGTAGATTCTGTGGTACAACGGGGTTAAGGAGATTCTGTGGTACAATGGGGTTAAGTCGCCTGTGGATAATGGGGTTAAGTAGATTCTGTGGTACAATGGGGTTAAGTAGATTTTGTGGAACAACGGGGTTAAGTAGATTCTGTGGTACAACGGATTTAATTAGATTCTGTGGTACAATGGGGTTAAGAAGTCTGTGGACAACAGGGGTTAAGTCCATTATGTAGTACAATGGGGGTTAAGTAGAATCTGTGGTAGAATGGGGTTAAGTAGATTCTGTGGTACAATGTGGTTAAGTAGTCTGTGGACACAGGGGTTAAGTAGATTCTGTAGTACAGTTGGGTTAATTAGATTCTGTGGTACAACGGGGTTAAGTAGATTCTGTGGTACAATGGGGTTAAGTAGATTCTGTGGTACAACGGGGTTAAGTAGATTCTGTGGTACAATGGGGTTAAATACGTTCTGTAGTGCAGCAGGGGTTAAGTAGATTCTGTGGTGCAACAGTGGTTAAGTAGATTCTGTGGTACAACGGGGTTAAGTAGATTCTGTGGTACAATGGGGTTAAATAGGTTCTGTAGTGCAACAGGGGTTAAGTAGATTCTGTGGTGCAACAGTGGTTAAGTAGATTCTGTGGTAGAATGGGGTTAAGTAGATTCTGTGGTACAACGGGGTTAAGTAGATTCTGTGGTTCAATGGGGTTAAGTCGTCTGTGGACAATGGGGTTAAGTAGATTCTGTGGTACAACGGGGTTAAGTAGATTCTGTGGTACAATGGGGTTAAGTAGATTCTGTGGTACAACGGGGTTAAGTAGATTCTGTGGTTCAATGGGGTTAAGTCGTCTGTGGACAATGGGGTTAAGTAAATTCTGTGGTATAACGGGGTTAAGTAGATTCTGTGGTACAATGGCGTTAAGTAGATTCTGTGGTACAATGGGGGTAAGTAGATTCTGTGGTACAATGGGGTTAAGTAGATTCTGTGGTACAACGGGGGTACGTAGATTCAGTGGTACAATGGGGTTAAGTAGATTCTGTGGTACAATGGGGTTAAGTAGATTCTGTGGTTCAATGGGGTTAAGTCGTCTGTGGACAATGGGGTTAAGTAGATTCTGTGGTACAACGGGGTTAAGTCGTCTGTGGACAATGGGGTTAAGTAGATTCTGTAGTACAGTTGGGTTAATTAGATTCTGTGGTACAACGGGGTTATGTAGATTCTGTTGTACAATGGGGTTAAGTAGTTTCTGTGGTTCAACGGGGTTAAGTAGATTCTGTGGTACAATGGGGTTAAATAGGTTCTGTAGTGCAACAGGGGTTAAGTAGATTCTGTGGTGCAACAGTGGTTAAGTAGATTCTGTGGTACAACGGGGTTAAGTAGATTCTGTGGTACAACGGGGTTAAGTAGATTCTGTGGTACAATGGGGTTAAATAGGTTCTGTAGTGCAACAGGGGTTATGTACATTCTGTGGTGCAACAGTGGTTAAGTAGATTCTGTGGTACAATGGGGTTAAGTAGATTCTGTGGTACAATGGGGTTAAGTAGATTCTGTGGTACAACGGGGTTAAGTAGATTCTGTGGTACAATGGGGTTAAATAGGTTCTGTAGTGCAACAGCGGTTAAGTAGATTCTGTGGTACAATGGGGTTAAGTAGATTCTGTGGTACAATGGGGTTAAATAGGTTCTGTAGTGCAACAGGGGTTAAGTAGATTCTGTGGTACAATGGGGTTAAGTAGATTCTGTGGTACAATGGGGTTAAGTAGATTCTGTGGTACAATGGGGTTAAGTAGATTCTGTGGTACAACGGGGTTAAATAGGTTCTGTAGTGCAACAGGGTTTAAGTAGATTCTGTGGTGCAACAGGGGTTAAGTAGATTCTGTGGTACAATGGGGGTAAGTAGATTCTGTGGTACAATGGGGTTAAGTAGATTCTGTGGTACAATGGGGTTAAGTACATTCTGTGGTACAATGGGGTTAAGTAGATTCTGTGGTACAACGGGGTTAAGTAGATTCTGTGGTACAACGGGGTGAAGTAGATTCTGTGCTACAACGGGGTTAAGTAGATTTTGTGGTACAATGGGGTTAAGTCGTCTGTGGACAATGGGGTTAAGTAGGTTCTGTAGTACAACAGGGGTTAAGTAGATTCTGTGGTACAATGGGGTTAAGTAGATTCTGTGGTACAACGGGGTTAAGTAGATTCTGTGGTACAATGGGGTTAAGTAGATTTTGTGCTACAACGGGGTTAAGTAGATTCTGTGGTGCAACAGAGGATAAGTAGATTCGTTGGTACAATGGGGTTAAGTAAGTTCTGTGGTACAATGGGGTTAAGTCGCCTGTGGATAATGGGGTTAAGTAGATTCTGTGGTACAACGGGGTTAAGTAGATTCTGTGGTACAATGGGGTTAAGTCGTCTGTGGTACAATGGGGTTAAGAAGATTCTGTGGTACAATGGGGTTAAGTAGATTCTGTGGTACAACGGGGTTAAGTAGATTCTGTGGTACAACGGGGTTAAGTAGATTCTGTGGTACAATGGGGATAAGTCGCCTGTGGATAATGGGGTTATGTAGATTCTGTGGTACAATGGGGTTAAGTAGATTCTGTGGAACAACGGGGTTAAGTAGATTCTGTGGTACAACGGATTTAATTAGATTCTGTGGTACAATGGGGTTAAGAAGTCTGTGGACAACAGGGGTTAAGTCCATTATGTAGTACAATGGGGGTTAAGTAGAATCTGTGGTAGAATGGGGTTAAGTAGATTCTGTGGTACAATGTGGTTAAGTAGTCTGTGGACACAGGGGTTAAGTAGATTCTGTAGTACAGTTGGGTTAATTAGATTCTGTGGTACAACGGGGTTAAGTAGATTCTGTGGTACAATGGGGTTAAGTAGATTTTGTGGTACAACGGGGTTAAGTAGATTCTGTGGTACAATGGGGTTAAATAGGTTCTGTAGTGCAACAGGGGTTAAGTAGATTCTGTGGTGCAACAGTAGTTAAGTAGATTCTGTGGTACAACGGGGTTAAGTAGATTCTGTGGTACAACGGGGTTAAGTAGAATCTGTGCTACAACGGGGTTAAGTAGATTCTGTGGTACAATGGGGTTAAGTAGGTTCTGTAGTGGAACACGGGTTAAGTAGATTCTGTGCTACAATGTGGTTAAGTAGTCTGCGGACACAGGGGTTAAGTAGATTCTGTAGTGCAACAGGGGTTAAGTAGATTCTGTGGTACAATGGGGTTAAGTAGATTCTGTGGTACAATGGGGTTAAGTAGATTCTGTGGTACAAGGGGTTAAGTAGATTCTGTGGTACAATGGGGTTAAATAGGTTCTGTAGTGCAACAGGGTTTCAGTAGATTCTGTGGTGCAACAGGGGTTAAGTAGATTCTGTGGTACAATGGGGGTAAGTAGATTCTGTGGTACAATGGGGTTAAGTAGATTCTGTGGTACAACGGGGTTAAGTAGATTCTGTGGTACAACGGGGTTAAGTAGATTCTGTGGTACAATGGGGTTAAGTAGATTCTGTGCTACAACGGGTTAAGTAGATTTTGTGGTACAATGGGGTTAAGTCGTCTGTGGACAATGGGGTTAAGTAGGTTCTGTAGTACAACAGGGGTTAAGTAGATTCTGTGGTACAATGGGGTTAAGTAGATTCTGTGGTACAACGGGGTTAAGTAGATTCTGTGGTACAATGGGGTTAAGTAGATTCTGTGCTACAACGGGGTTAAGTAGATTCTGTGGTGCAACAGAGGTTAAGTAGATTCGTTGGTACAATGGGGTTAAGTAAGTTCTGTGGTACAATGGGGTTAAGTCGCCTGTGGATAATGGGGTTAAGTAGATTCTGTGGTACAACGGGGTTAAGTAGATTCTGTGGTACAATGGGGTTAAGTCGTCTGTGGTACAATGGGGTTAAGAAGATTCTGTGGTACAATGGGGTTAAGTAGATTCTGTGGTACAACGGGGTTAAGTAGATTCTGTGGTACAACGGGGTTAAGTAGATTCTGTGGTACAATGGGGTTAAGTCGCCTGTGGATAATGGGGTTATGTAGATTCTGTGGTACAATGGGGTTAAGTAGATTCTGTGGAACAACGGGGTTAAGTAGATTCTGTGGTACAACGGGGTTAAGTAGTCTGTGGACACAGGGGTTAAGTAGATTCTGTGCTACAATGTGGTTAAGTAGTCTGTGGACACAGGGGTTAAGTAGATTCTGTAGTACAGTTGGGTTAATTAGATTCTGTGGTACAACTGGGTTAAGTAGATTCTGTGGTACAATGGGGCTAAGTAGTTTCTGTGGTACAACGGGGTTAAGTAGATTCTGTGGTACAATGGGTTAAATAGGTTCTGTAGTGCAACAGGGGTTAAGTAGATTCTGTGGTGCAACAGTGGTTAAGTAGATTCTGTGGTACTATGGGGTTAAGTAGATTCTGTGGTTCAATGGGGTTAAGTCGTCTGTGGACAATGGGGTTAAGTAGATTCTGTGGTACAACGGGGTTAAGTAGATTCTGTGGTACAACGGGGTTAAGTAGATTCTGTGGTTCAATGGGGTTAAGTCGTCTGTGGACAATGGGGTTAAGTAGATTCTGTGGTACAACGGGGTTAAGTAGATTCTGTGGTACAACGGGGTTAAGTAGATTCTGTGGTTCAATGGGGTTAAGTCGTCTGTGGACAATGGGGTTAAGTAGATTCTGTGGTATAACGGGGTTAAGTAGATTCTGTGGTACAATGGCGTTAAGTAGATTCTGTGGTACAGTGATGGTAAGTAGATTCTGTGAACAATGGGGTTAAGTAGATTCTGTGGTACAACGGGGGTAAGTAGATTCTGTGGTACAATGGGGTTAAGTAGATTCTGTGGTACAATGGGGTTAAGTAGATTCTGTGGTTCAATGGGGTTAAGTCGTCTGTGGACAATGGGGTTAAGTAGATTCTGTGGTACAACGGGGTTAAGTAGATTCTGTGGTACAACGGGGTGAAGTAGATTCCGTGGTACAACGGGGTTAAGTAGATTCTGTGGTACAACGGGGTTAAGTCGTCTGTGGACAATGGGGTTAAGTAGATTCTGTGGTACAACGGGGTTAAGTAGAATCTGTGCTACAACGGGGTTAAGTAGATTCTGTGGTACAATGGGGTTAAGTAGGTTCTGTAGTGGAACAGGGGTTAAGTAGATTCTGTGCTACAATGTGGTTAAGTAGTCTGTGGACACAGGGGTTAAGTAGATTCTGTAGTACAGTTGGGTTAATTAGATTCTGTGGTACAACTGGGTTAAGTAGATTCTGTGGTACAATGGGGCTAAGTAGTTTCTGTGGTACAACGGGGTTAAGTAGATTCTGTGGTACAATGGGGTTAAATAGGTTCTGTAGTGCAACAGGGGTTAAGTAGATTCTGTGGTGCAACAGTGGTTAAGTAGATTCTGTGGTACAACGGGGTTAAGTAGATTCTGTGGTACAACGGGGTTAAGTAGATTCTGTGGTACAATGGGGTTAAATAGGTTCTGTAGTGCAACAGGGGTTAAGTAGATTCTGTGGTGCAACAGTGGTTAAGTAGATTCTGTGGTACAATGGGGTTAAGTAGATTCTGTGGTACAACGGGTTAAGTAGATTCTGTGGTTCAATGGGGTTAAGTCGTCTGTGGACAATGGGGTTAAGTAGATTCTGTGGTACAATGGGGTTAAATAGGTTCTGTAGTGCAACAGGGGTTAAGTAGATTCTGTGGTGCAACAGTGGTTAAGTAGATTCTGTGGTACAACGGGGTTAAGTAGATTCTGTGGTACAATGGGGTGAAATAGGTTCTGTAGTGCAACAGGGGTTAAGTAGATTCTGTGGTACAATGGGGTTAAATAGGTTCTGTAGTGCAACAGGGGTTAAGTAGATTCTGTGGTGCAACAGTGGTTAAGTAGATTCTGTGGTACAATGGGGTTAAGTAGATTCTGTGGTACAACGGGGTTAAGTAGATTCTGTGGTTCAATGGGGTTAAGTCGTCTGTGGACAATGGGGTTAAGTAGATTCTGTGGTACAACGGGGTTAAGTAGATTCTGTGGTACAACGGGGTTAAGTAGATTCTGTGGTTCAATGGGGTTAAGTCGTCTGTGGACAATGGGGTTAAGTAGATTCTGTGGTACAACGGGGTTAAGTAGATTCTGTGGTACAACGGGGTTAAGTAGATTCTGTGGTTCAATGGGGTTAAGTCGTCTGTGGAAAATGGGGTTAAGTAGATTCTGTGGTATAACGGGGTTAAGTAGATTCTGTGGTACAATGGCGTTAAGTAGATTCTGTGGTACAATGGGGTTAAGTAGATTCTGTGGTACAATGATGGTAAGTAGATTCTGTGGTACAATGGGGTTAAGTAGATTCTGTGGTACAACGGGGGTAAGTAGATTCTGTGGTACAATGGGGTTAAGTAGATTCTGTGGTACAATGGGGTTAAGTAGATTCTGTGGTTCAATGGGGTTAAGTCGTCTGTGGACAATGGGGTTAAGTAGATTCTGTGGTACAACGGGGTTAAGTAGATTCTGTGGTACAACGGGGTGAAGTAGATTCCGTGGTACAACGGGGTTAAGTAGATTCTGTGGTACAACGGGGTTAAGTCGTCTGTGGACAATGGGGTTAAGTAGAATCTGTGCTACAACGGGGTTAAGTAGATTCTGTGGTACAATGGGGTTAAGTAGGTTCTGTAGTGGAATAGGGGTTAAGTAGATTCTGTGCTACAATGTGGTTAAGTAGTCTGTGGACACAGGGGTTAAGTAGATTCTGTAGTACAGTTGGGTTAATTAGATTCTGTGGTACAACTGGGTTAAGTAGATTCTGTGGTACAATGGGGCTAAGTAGTTTCTGTGGTACAACGGGGTTAAGTAGATTCTGTGGTACAATGGGGTTAAATAGGTTCTGTAGTGCAACAGGGGTTAAGTAGATTCTGTGGTGCAACAGTGGTTAAGTAGATTCTGTGGTACAACGGGGTTAAGTAGATTCTGTGGTACAACGGGGTTAAGTAGATTCTGTGGTACAATGGGGTTAAATAGGTTCTGTAGTGCAACAGGGGTTAAGTAGATTCTGTGGTGCAACAGTGGTTAAGTAGATTCTGTGGTACAATGGGGTTAAGTAGATTCTGTGGTACAATGGGGTTAAGTAGATTCTGTGGTACAGCGGGGTTAAGTAGATTCTGTGGTACAATGGGGTTAAGTAGATTCTGTAGTACAATGGGGTTAAATATGTTCTGTAGTGCAACAGTGGTTAAGTAGATTCTGTGGTGCAACAGGGGTTAAGTAGATTCTGTGGTACAATGGGGGTAAGTAGATTCTGTGGTACAATGGGGTTAAGTAGATTCTGTGGTAGAATGGGGTTAAGTACATTCTGTGGTACAATGGGGTTAAGTAGATTCTGTGCTACAACGGGGTTAAGTAGATTCTGTGGTACAACGGGGTGAAGTAGATTCTGTGCTACAACGGGGTTAAGTAGATTCTGTGGTACAATGGGGTTAAGTCGTCTGTGGACAATGGGGTTAATTAGGTTCAGTAGTACAACAGGGGTTAAGTAGATTCTGTGGTACAATGGGGTTAAGTAGATTCTGTGGTACAACGGGGTTAAGTAGATTCTGTGGTGCAACAGAGGTTAAGTAGATTCGTTGGTACAATGGGGTTAAGTAGGTTCTGTAGTGCAACAGGGGTTAAGTAAATTCTGTGCTACAACGGGGTTAAGTAGATTCTGTGGTGCAACAGTGGTTAAGTAGATTCAGTGGTACAACGGGGTTAAGTAGATTCTGTGGTACAACGGGGTTAAGTAGATTCTGTGCTACAACGGGGTTAAGTAGATTCTGTGGTACAATGGGGTTAAGTCGACTGTGGACAATGGGGTTAAGTACATTCTGTGGTACAACGGGGTTAAGTAGATTCTGTGGTACAGTGGGGTTAAGTAGATTCTGTGGTACAACGGGGTTAAGTAGCTTCTGTGGTACAACGGCGTTAAGTAGATTCTGTGCTACAACGGGGTTAAGTAGATTCTGTGGTACAATGGGGTTAAGTCGTCTGTGGACATTGGGGTTAAGTACATTCTGTGGTACAACGGGGTTAAGTAGCTTCTGTGGTACAATGGGGTTAAGTCGTCTGTGGACAATGGGGTTACGTAGATTCTGTGGTACAACCGGGTTAAGTAGATTCTGTGGTACAACGTGGTTAAGTAGATTCTGTGGTACAATGGGGTTAAGTCGCCTGTGGATAATGGGGTTAAGTAGATTCTGTGGTACAATGGGGTTAAGTAGATTCTGTGGTACAACGGGGTTAAGTAGATTCTGTGGTACAATGGGGTTAAGTCCTCTGCGGTACAATGGGGTTAAGTAGATTCTGTGGTACAACGGGGTTAAGTAGATTCTGTGGTACAATGGGGTTAAATAGGTTCTGTAGTGCAACAGGGGTTAAGTAGATTCTGTGGTGCAACAGTGGTTAAGTAGATTCTGTGGTACAATGGGGGTAAGTAGATTCTGTGGTACAATGGGGTTAAGTAGATTCTGTGGTAGAATGGGGTTAAGTACATTCTGTGGTACAATGGGGTTAAGTAGATTCTGTGCTACAACGGGGTTAAGTAGATTCTGTGGTACAACGGGGTGAAGTAGATTCTGTGCTACAACGGGGTTAAGTAGATTCTGTGGTACAATGGGGTTAAGTCGTCTGTGGACAATGGGGTTAATTAGGTTCAGTAGTACAACAGGGGTTAAGTAGATTCTGTGGTACAATGGGGTTAAGTAGATTCTGTGGTACAACGGGGTTAAGTAGATTCTGTGGTGCAACAGAGGTTAAGTAGATTCGTTGGTACAATGGGGTTAAGTAGGTTCTGTAGTGCAACAGGGGTTAAGTAAATTCTGTGCTACAACGGGGTTAAGTAGATTCTGTGGTGCAACAGTGGTTAAGTAGATTCAGTGGTACAACGGGGTTAAGTAGATTCTGTGGTACAACGGGGTTAAGTAGATTCTGTGCTACAACGGGGTTAAGTAGATTCTGTGGTACAATGGGGTTAAGTCGACTGTGGACAATGGGGTTAAGTACATTCTGTGGTACAACGGGGTTATGTAGATTCTGTGGTACAGTGGGGTTAAGTAGATTCTGTGGTACAACGGGGTTAAGTAGCTTCTGTGGTACAACGGCGTTAAGTAGATTCTGTGCTACAACGGGGTTAAGTAGATTCTGTGGTACAACGTGGTTAAGTAGATTCTGTGGTACAATGGGGTTAAGTCGCCTGTGGATAATGGGGTTAAGTAGATTCTGTGGTACAATGGGGTTAAGTAGATTCTGTGGTACAACGGGGTTAAGTAGATTCTGTGGTACAATGGGGTTAAGTCGTCTGCGGTACAATGGGGTTAAGTAGATTCTGTGGTACAACGGGGTTAAGTAGATTCTGTGGTACAATGGGGTTAAATAGGTTCTGTAGTGCAACAGGGGTTAAGTAGATTCTGTGGTGCAACAGTGGTTAAGTAGATTCTGTGGTACAATGGGGGTAAGTAGATTCTGTGGTACAATGGGGTTAAGTAGATTCTGTGGTAGAATGGGGTTAAGTACATTCTGTGGTAGAATGGGGTTAAGTAGATTCTGTGCTACAACGGGGTTAAGTAGATTCTGTGGTACAACGGGGTGAAGTAGATTCTGTGCTACAACGGGGTTAAGTAGATTCTGTGGTACAATGGGGTTAAGTCGTCTGTGGACAATGGGGTTAATTAGGTTCAGTAGTACAACAGGGGTTAAGTAGATTCTGTGGTACAATGGGGTTAAGTAGATTCTGTGGTACAACGGGGTTAAGTAGATTCTGTGGTGCAACAGAGGTTAAGTAGATTCGTTGGTACAATGGGGTTAAGTAGGTTCTGTAGTGCAACAGGGGTTAAGTAAATTCTGTGCTACAACGGGGTTAAGTAGATTCTGTGGTGCAACAGTGGTTAAGTAGATTCAGTGGTACAACGGGGTTAAGTAGATTCTGTGGTACAACGGGGTTAAGTAGATTCTGTGCTACAACGGGGTTAAGTAGATTCTGTGGTACAATGGGGTTAAGTCGACTGTGGACAATGGGGTTAAGTACATTCTGTGGTACAACGGGGTTAAGTAGATTCTGTGGTACAGTGGGGTTAAGTAGATTCTGTGGTACAACGGGGTTAAGTAGAATCTGTGCTACAACGGGGTTAAGTAGATTCTGTGGTACAATGGGGTTAAGTCGTCTGTGGACATTGGGGTTAAGTACATTCTGTGGTACAACGGGGTTAAGTAGCTTCTGTGGTACAATGGGGTTAAGTCGTCTGTGGACAATGGGGTTAAGTAGATTCTGTGGTACAACCGGGTTAAGTAGATTCTGTGGTACAACGTGGTTAAGTAGATTCTGTGGTACAATGGGGTTAAGTCGCCTGTGGATAATGGGGTTAAGTAGATTCTGTGGTACAATGGGGTTAAGTAGATTCTGTGGTACAACGGGGTTAAGTAGATTCTGTGGTACAATGGGGTTAAGTCGTCTGCGGTACAATGGGGTTAAGTAGATTCTGTGGTACAACGGGGTTAAGTAGATTCTGTGGTACAATGGGGTTAAATAGGTTCTGTAGTGCAACAGGGGTTAAGTAGATTCTGTGGTGCAACAGTGGTTAAGTAGATTCTGTGGTACAATGGGGTTAAGTAGATTCTGTGGTACAATGGGGTTAAGTAGATTCTGTGGTACAACGGGGTTAAGTAGATTCTGTGGTACAATGGGGTTAAGTAGATTCTGTAGTACAATGGGGTTAAATAGGTTCTGTAGTGCAACAGTGGTTAAGTAGATTCTGTGGTGCAACAGGGGTTAAGTAGATTCTGTGGTACAATGGGGGTAAGTAGATTCTGTGGTACAATGGGGTTAAGTAGATTCTGTGGTACAATGGGGTTAAGTACATTCTGTGGTACAATGGGGTTAAGTAGATTCTGTGCTACAACGGGGTTAAGTAGATTCTGTGGTACAACGGGGTGAAGTAGATTCTGTGCTACAACGGGGTTAAGTAGATTCTGTGGTACAATGGGGTTAAGTCGTCTGTGGACAATGGGGTTAATTAGGTTCTGTAGTACAACAGGGGTTAAGTAGATTCTGTGGTACAATGGGGTTAAGTAGATTCTGTGGTACAACGGGGTTAAGTAGATTCTGTGGTACAATGGGGTTAAGTAGATACTGTGCGACAACGGGGTTAAGTAGATTCTGTGGTGCAACAGAGGTTAAGTAGATTCGTTGGTACAATGGGGTTAAGTAGGTTCTGTAGTGCAACAGGGGTTAAGTAAATTCTGTGCTACAACGGGGTTAAGTAGATTCTGTGGTGCAACAGTGGTTAAGTAGATTCTGTGGTACAACGGGGTTAAGTAGATTCTGTGGTACAACGGGGTTAAGTAGATTCTGTGCTACAACGTGGTTAAGTAGATTCTGTGGTACAATGGGGTTAAGTCGCCTGTGGATAATGGGGTTAAGTAGATTCTGTGGTACAATGGGGTTAAGTAGATTCTGTGGTACAACGGGGATAAGTAGATTCTGTGGTACAGTGGGGTTAAGTCGTCTGCGGTACAATGGGGTTAAGTAGATTCTGTGGTACAACGGGGTTAAGTAGATTCTGTGGTACAATGGGGTTAAGTCGTCTGTGGTACAATGGGGTTAAGTAAATTCTGTGGTACAACGGGGTTAAGTAGATTCTGTGGTACAATGGGGGTAAGTAGATTCTGTGGTACAATGGGGCTAAGTAGATTCTGTGGTACAATGGGGTTAAGTAGATTCTGTGGTACAATGGGGTTAAGTAGATTCTGTGGTACAATGGGGTTAAATAGGTTCTGTAGTGCAACAGGGGTTAAGTAGATTCTGTGGTACAATGGGGTTAAGTAGATTCTGTGGTACAACGGGGTTATGTAGATTCTGTGCTACAACGGGGTTAAGTAGATTCTGTGGTACAATGGGGTTAAGTCGACTGTGGACAATGGGGTTAAGTACATTCTGTGGTACAACGGGGTTAAGTAGATTCTGTGGTACAGTGGGGTTAAGTAGATTCTGTGGTACAACGGGGTTAAGTAGATTCTGTGGTACAACGGCGTTAAGTAGATTCTGTGCTACAACGGGGTTAAGTAGATTCTGTGGTACAATGGGGTTAAGTCGTCTGTGGACATTGGGGTTAAGTACATTCTGTGGTACAACCGGGTTAAGTAGATTCTGTGGTACAATGGGGTTAAGTCGTCTGTGGACAATGGGGTTAAGTAGATTCTGTGGTACAACCGGGTTAAGTAGATTCTGTGGTACAACGTGGTTAAGTAGATTCTGTGGTACAATGGGGTTAAGTCGCCTGTGGATAATGGGGTTAAGTAGATTCTGTGGTACAATGGGGTTAAGTAGATTCTGTGGTACAACGGGGTTAAGTAGATTCTGTGGTACAATGGGGTTAAGTCGTCTGCGGTACAATGGGGTTAAGTAGATTCTGTGGTACAACGGGGTTAAGTAGATTCTGTGGTACAATGGGGTTAAGTAGATTCTGTGGTACAACGGGGTTAAGTAGATTCTGTGGTACAATGGGGTTAAGTCGACTGTGGACAATGGGGTTAAGTACATTCTGTGGTACAACGGGGTTAAGTAGATTCTGTGGTACAGTGGGGTTAAGTAGATTCTGTGGTACAACGGGGTTAAGTAGATTCTGTGGTACAACGGCGTTAAGTAGATTCTGTGCTACAACGGGGTTAAGTAGATTCTGTGGTACAATGGGGTTAAGTCGTCTGTGGACATTGGGGTTAAGTACATTCTGTGGTACAACGGGGTTAAGTAGATTCTGTGGTACAATGGGGTTAAGTCGTCTGTGGACAATGGGGTTAAGTAGATTCTGTGGTACAACCGGGTTAAGTAGATTCTGTGGTACAACGTGGTTAAGTAGATTCTGTGGTACAATGGGGTTAAGTCGCCTGTGGATAATGGGGTTAAGTAGATTCTGTGGTACAATGGGGTTAAGTAGATTCTGTGGTACAACGGGGTTAAGTAGATTCTGTGGTACAATGGTGTTAAGTCTTCTGCGGTACAATGGGGTTAAGTAGATTCTGTGGTACAACGGGGTTAAGTAGATTCTGTGGTACAATGGGGTTAAGTAGATTCTGTGGTACAATGGGGTTAAGTAGATTCTGTGGTACAATGGGGTTAAATAGGTTCTGTAGTGCAACAGGGGTTAAGTAGATTCTGTGGTACAATGGGGGTAAGTAGATTCTGTGGTTCAATGGGGTTAAGTCGGCTGTGGACAATGGGGTTAAGTAGATTCTGTGGTATAATGGGGTTAAGTAGATTCTGTGGTACAACGGTGTTAAGTAGATTCTGTGCTACAACGGGGTTAAGTTGATTCTGTGGTACAATGGGGTTAAGTAGATTCTGTGGTACAATGGGGTTAAATAGGTTCTGTAGTGCAACAGAGGTTAAGTAGATTCTGTGGTACAATGGGGGTAAGTAGATTCTGTGGTTCAATGGGGTTAAGTCGGCTGTGGACAATGGGGTTAAGTAGATTCTGTGGTATAATGGGGTTAAGTAGATTCTGTGGTACAACGGTGTTAAGTAGATTCTGTGCTACAACGGGGTTAAGTTGATTCTGTGGTTCAATGGGGTTAAGTCGTCTGTGGACAATGGGGTTAAGTAGATTCTGTGGTACAATGGGGTTAAGTAGATTCTGTGGTACAATGGGGTTAAGTAGATTCTGTGCTACAACGGGGTTAAGTAGATTCTGTGGTTCAATGGGTTTAAGTCGTCTGTGGACAATGTCGTTAAGTAGATTCTGTGGTACAATGGGGTTAAGTAGATTCTGTGGTACAACGGGGTTAAGTAGATTCTGTGGTACAACGGGGTTACGTAGATTCTGTGCTACAACGGGGTTAAGTAAATTCTGTGGTACAATAGGTTTAAGTCGTCTGTGGACAATGGGGTTAAGTACATTCTGTGGTACAACGGGGTTAAGTAGATTCTGTGGTACAACGGGGTTAAGTAGATTCTGTAGTGCAATGTGGTTAAGTAGTCTGTGGACACAGGGGTTAAGTAGATTCTGTAGTACAGTTGGGTTAATTAGATTCTGTGGTACAACGGGGTTAAGTAGATTCTGTGGTACAACGGGGTTAAGTAGATTCTGTTGTACAATGTGGTTAAGTAGTCTGTGGACACAGGGGTTAAGTAGATTCTGTAGTACAGTTGGGTTAATTAGATTCTGTTGTACAACGGGGTTAGGTAGATTCTGTGGTATAACGGATTTAAGTACATTCTGTGGTACAATGTGGTTAAGTAGTCTGTGGACACATGGGTTAAGTAGATTCTGTAGTACAGTTTGGTTAATTAGATTCTGTGGTACAACGGGGTTAAGTAGATTCTGTGGTACAATGGGGTTAAGTAGATTCTGTGGTAGAACGGGGTTAAGTAGATTCTGTGGTACAATGGGGTTAAGTAGATTCTGTGGTAGAATGGGGTTAAGTACATTCTGTGGTACAATGGGGTTAAGTAGATTCTGTGCTACAACGGGGTTAAGTAGATTCTGTGGTACAACGGGGTGAAGTAGATTCTGTGCTACAACGGGGTTAAGTAGATTCTGTGGTACAATGGGGTTAAGTCGTCTGTGGACAATGGGGTTAATTAGGTTCAGTAGTACAACAGGGGTTAAGTAGATTCTGTGGTACAATGGGGTTAAGTAGATTCTGTGGTACAACGGGGTTAAGTAGATTCTGTGGTGCAACAGAGGTTAAGTAGATTCGTTGGTACAATGGGGTTAAGTAGGTTCTGTAGTGCAACAGGGGTTAAGTAAATTCTGTGCTACAACGGGGTTAAGTAGATTCTGTGGTGCAACAGTGGTTAAGTAGATTCAGTGGTACAACGGGGTTAAGTAGATTCTGTGGTACAACGGGGTTAAGTAGATTCTGTGCTACAACGGGGTTAAGTAGATTCTGTGGTACAATGGGGTTAAGTCGACTGTGGACAATGGGGTTAAGTACATTCTGTGGTACAACGGGGTTAAGTAGATTCTGTGGTACAGTGGGGTTAAGTAGATTCTGTGGTACAACGGGGTTAAGTAGCTTCTGTGGTACAACGGCGTTAAGTAGATTCTGTGCTACAACGGGGTTAAGTAGATTCTGTGGTACAATGGGGTTAAGTCGTCTGTGGACATTGGGGTTAAGTACATTCTGTGGTACAACGGGGTTAAGTAGCTTCTGTGGTACAATGGGGTTAAGTCGTCTGTGGACAATGGGGTTAAGTAGATTCTGTGGTACAACCGGGTTAAGTAGATTCTGTGGTACAACGTGGTTAAGTAGATTCTGTGGTACAATGGGGTTAAGTCGCCTGTGGATAATGGGGTTAAGTAGATTCTGTGGTACAATGGGGTTAAGTAGATTCTGTGGTACAACGGGGTTAAGTAGATTCTGTGGTACAATGGGGTTAAGTCGTCTGCGGTACAATGGGGTTAAGTAGATTCTGTGGTACAACGGGGTTAAGTAGATTCTGTGGTACAATGGGGTTAAATAGGTTCTGTAGTGCAACAGGGGTTAAGTAGATTCTGTGGTGCAACAGTGGTTAAGTAGATTCTGTGGTACAATGGGGTTAAGTAGATTCTGTGGTACAATGGTGTTAAGTCTTCTGCGGTACAATGGGGTTAAGTAGATTCTGTGGTACAACGGGGTTAAGTAGATTCTGTGGTACAATGGGGTTAAGTAGATTCTGTGGTACAATGGGGTTAAGTAGATTCTGTGGTACAATGGGGTTAAATAGGTTCTGTAGTGCAACAGGGGTTAAGTAGATTCTGTGGTACAATGGGGGTAAGTAGATTCTGTGGTTCAATGGGGTTAAGTCGGCTGTGGACAATGGGGTTAAGTAGATTCTGTGGTATAATGGGGTTAAGTAGATTCTGTGGTACAACGGTGTTAAGTAGATTCTGTGCTACAACGGGGTTAAGTTGATTCTGTGGTACAATGGGGTTAAGTAGATTCTGTGGTACAATGGGGTTAAATAGGTTCTGTAGTGCAACAGGGGTTAAGTAGATTCTGTGGTACAATGGGGGTAAGTAGATTCTGTGGTTCAATGGGGTTAAGTCGGCTGTGGACAATGGGGTTAAGTAGATTCTGTGGTATAATGGGGTTAAGTAGATTCTGTGGTACAACGGTGTTAAGTAGATTCTGTGCTACAACGGGGTTAAGTTGATTCTGTGGTTCAATGGGGTTAAGTCGTCTGTGGACAATGGGGTTAAGTAGATTCTGTGGTACAATGGGGTTAAGTAGATTCTGTGGTACAATGGGGTTAAGTAGATTCTGTGCTACAACGGGGTTAAGTAGATTCTGTGGTTCAATGGGTTTAAGTCGTCTGTGGACAATGTCGTTAAGTAGATTCTGTGGTACAATGGGGTTAAGTAGATTCTGTGGTACAACGGGGTTAAGTAGATTCTGTGGTACAACGGGGTTACGTAGATTCTGTGCTACAACGGGGTTAAGTAAATTCTGTGGTACAATAGGTTTAAGTCGTCTGTGGACAATGGGGTTAAGTACATTCTGTGGTACAACGGGGTTAAGTAGATTCTGTGGTACAACGGGGTTAAGTAGATTCTGTAGTGCAATGTGGTTAAGTAGTCTGTGGACACAGGGGTTAAGTAGATTCTGTAGTACAGTTGGGTTAATTAGATTCTGTGGTACAACGGGGTTAAGTAGATTCTGTGGTACAACGGGGTTAAGTAGATTCTGTTGTACAATGTGGTTAAGTAGTCTGTGGACACAGGGGTTAAGTAGATTCTGTAGTACAGTTGGGTTAATTAGATTCTGTTGTACAACGGGGTTAGGTAGATTCTGTGGTATAACGGATTTAAGTACATTCTGTGGTACAATGTGGTTAAGTAGTCTGTGGACACATGGGTTAAGTAGATTCTGTAGTACAGTTTGGTTAATTAGATTCTGTGGTACAACGGGGTTAAGTAGATTCTGTGGTACAATGGGGTTAAGTAGATTCTGTGGTAGAACGGGGTTAAGTAGATTCTGTGGTACAATGGGGTTAAGTAGATTCTGTGGTAGAATGGGGTTAAGTACATTCTGTGGTACAATGGGGTTAAGTAGATTCTGTGCTACAACGGGGTTAAGTAGATTCTGTGGTACAACGGGGTGAAGTAGATTCTGTGCTACAACGGGGTTAAGTAGATTCTGTGGTACAATGGGGTTAAGTCGTCTGTGGACAATGGGGTTAATTAGGTTCAGTAGTACAACAGGGGTTAAGTAGATTCTGTGGTACAATGGGGTTAAGTAGATTCTGTGGTACAACGGGGTTAAGTAGATTCTGTGGTGCAACAGAGGTTAAGTAGATTCGTTGGTACAATGGGGTTAAGTAGGTTCTGTAGTGCAACAGGGGTTAAGTAAATTCTGTGCTACAACGGGGTTAAGTAGATTCTGTGGTGCAACAGTGGTTAAGTAGATTCAGTGGTACAACGGGGTTAAGTAGATTCTGTGGTACAACGGGGTTAAGTAGATTCTGTGCTACAACGGGGTTAAGTAGATTCTGTGGTACAATGGGGTTAAGTCGACTGTGGACAATGGGGTTAAGTACATTCTGTGGTACAACGGGGTTAAGTAGATTCTGTGGTACAGTGGGGTTAAGTAGATTCTGTGGTACAACGGGGTTAAGTAGCTTCTGTGGTACAACGGCGTTAAGTAGATTCTGTGCTACAACGGGGTTAAGTAGATTCTGTGGTACAATGGGGTTAAGTCGTCTGTGGACATTGGGGTTAAGTACATTCTGTGGTACAACGGGGTTAAGTAGCTTCTGTGGTACAATGGGGTTAAGTCGTCTGTGGACAATGGGGTTAAGTAGATTCTGTGGTACAACCGGGTTAAGTAGATTCTGTGGTACAACGTGGTTAAGTAGATTCTGTGGTACAATGGGGTTAAGTCGCCTGTGGATAATGGGGTTAAGTAGATTCTGTGGTACAATGGGGTTAAGTAGATTCTGTGGTACAACGGGGTTAAGTAGATTCTGTGGTACAATGGGGTTAAGTCGTCTGCGGTACAATGGGGTTAAGTAGATTCTGTGGTACAACGGGGTTAAGTAGATTCTGTGGGACAATGGGGTTAAATAGGTTCTGTAGTGCAACAGGGGTTAAGTAGATTCTGTGGTGCAACAGTGGTTAAGTAGATTCTGTGGTACAATGGGGTTAAGTAGATTCTGTGGTACAATGGGGTTAAGTAGATTCTGTGGTACAACGGGGTTAAGTAGATTCTGTGGTACAATGGGGTTAAGTAGATTCTGTAGTACAATGGGGTTAAATAGGTTCTGTAGTGCAACAGTGGTTAAGTAGATTCTGTGGTGCAACAGGGGTTAAGTAGATTCTGTGGTACAATGGGGGTAAGTAGATTCTGTGGTACAATGGGGTTAAGTAGATTCTGTGGTACAATGGGGTTAAGTACATTCTGTGGTACAATGGGGTTAAGTAGATTCTGTGCTACAACGGGGTTAAGTAGATTCTGTGGTACAACGGGGTGAAGTAGATTCTGTGCTACAACGGGGTTAAGTAGATTCTGTGGTACAATGGGGTTAAGTCGTCTGTGGACAATGGGGTTAATTAGGTTCTGTAGTACAACAGGGGTTAAGTAGATTCTGTGGTACAATGGGGTTAAGTAGATTCTGTGGTACAACGGGGTTAAGTAGATTCTGTGGTACAATGGGGTTAAGTAGATACTGTGCTACAACGGGGTTAAGTAGATTCTGTGGTGCAACAGAGGTTAAGTAGATTCGTTGGTACAATGGGGTTAAGTAGGTTCTGTAGTGCAACAGGGGTTAAGTAAATTCTGTGCTACAACGGGGTTAAGTAGATTCTGTGGTGCAACAGTGGTTAAGTAGATTCTGTGGTACAACGGGGTTAAGTAGATTCTGTGGTACAACGGGGTTAAGTAGATTCTGTGCTACAACGTGGTTAAGTAGATTCTGTGGTACAATGGGGTTAAGTCGCCTGTGGATAATGGGGTTAAGTAGATTCTGTGGTACAATGGGGTTAAGTAGATTCTGTGGTACAACGGGGATAAGTAGATTCTGTGGTACAATGGGTTTAAGTCGTCTGCGGTACAATGGGGTTAAGTAGATTCTGTGGTACAACGGGGTTAAGTAGATTCTGTGGTACAATGGGGTTAAGTCGTCTGTGGTACAATGGGGTTAAGTAAATTCTGTGGTACAACGGGGTTAAGTAGATTCTGTGGTACAATGGGGGTAAGTAGATTCTGTGGTACAATGGGGCTAAGTAGATTCTGTGGTACAATGGGGTTAAGTAGATTCTGTGGTACAATGGGGTTAAGTAGATTCTGTGGTACAATGGGGTTAAATATGTTCTGTAGTGCAACAGGGGTTAAGTAAATTCTGTGCTACAACGGGGTTAAGTAGATTCTGTGGTGCAACAGTGGTTAAGTAGATTCTGTGGTACAACGGGGTTAAGTAGATTCTGTGGTACAACGGGGTTAAGTAGATTCTGTGCTACAACGGGGTTAAGTAGATTCTGTGGTACAATGGGGTTAAGTCGCCTGTGGATAATGGGGTTAAGTAGATTCTGTGGTACAATGGGGTTAAGTAGATTCTGTGGTACAACGGGGATAAGTAGATTCTGTGGTACAATGGGTTTAAGTCGTCTGCGGTACAATGGGGTTAAGTAGATTCTGTGGTACAACGGGGTTAAGTAGATTCTGTGGTACAATGGGGTTAAGTCGTCTGTGGTACAATGGGGTTAAGTAAATTCTGTGGTACAACGGGGTTAAGTAGATTCTGTGGTACAATGGGGGTAAGTAGATTCTGTGGTACAATGGGGCTAAGTAGATTCTGTGGTACAATGGGGTTAAGTAGATTCTGTGGTACAATGGGGTTAAGTAGATTCTGTGGTACAATGGGGTTAAATATGTTCTGTAGTGCAACAGGGGTTAAGTAGATTCTGTGGTACAATGGGGTTAAGTAGATTCTGTGGTACAACGGGGTTATGTAGATTCTGTGCTACAACGGGGTTAAGTAGATTCTGTGGTACAATGGGGTTAAGTCGACTGTGGACAATGGGGTTAAGTACATTCTGCGGTACAACGGGGTTATGTAGATTCTGTGGTACAGTGGGGTTAAGTAGATTCTGTGGTACAACGGGGTTAAGTAGATTCTGTGGTACAACGGCGTTAAGTAGATTCTGTGCTACAACGGGGTTAAGTAGATTCTGTGGTACAATGGGGTTAAGTCGTCTGTGGACATTGGGGTTAAGTACATTCTGTGGTACAACGGGGTTAAGTAGATTCTGTGGTACAATGGGGTTAAGTCGTCTGTGGACAATGGGGTTAAGTAGATTCTGTGGTACAACCGGGTTAAGTAGATTCTGTGGTACAACGTGGTTAAGTAGATTCTGTGGTACAATGGGGTTAAGTCGCCTGTGGATAATGGGGTTAAGTAGATTCTGTGGTACAATGGGGTTAAGTAGATTCTGTGGTACAACGGGGTTAAGTAGATTCTGTGGTACAATGGGGTTAAGTCGTCTGCGGTACAATGGGGTTAAGTAGATTCTGTGGTACAACGGGGTTAAGTAGATTCTGTGGTACAATGGGGTTAAGTAGATTCTGTGGTACAACGGGGTTAAGTAGATTCTGTGGTACAATGGGGTTAAGTCGACTGTGGACAATGGGGTTAAGTACATTCTGTGGTACAACGGGGTTAAGTAGATTCTGTGGTACAGTGGGGTTAAGTAGATTCTGTGGTACAACGGGGTTAAGTAGATTCTGTGGTACAACGGCGTTAAGTAGATTCTGTGCTACAACGGGGTTAAGTAGATTCTGTGGTACAATGGGGTTAAGTCGTCTGTGGACATTGGGGTTAAGTACATTCTGTGGTACAACGGGGTTAAGTAGATTCTGTGGTACAATGGGGTTAAGTCGTCTGTGGACAATGGGGTTAAGTAGATTCTGTGGTACAACCGGGTTAAGTAGATTCTGTGGTACAACGTGGTTAAGTAGATTCTGTGGTACAATGGGGTTAAGTCGCCTGTGGATAATGGGGTTAAGTAGATTCTGTGGTACAATGGGGTTAAGTAGATTCTGTGGTACAACGGGGTTAAGTAGATTCTGTGGTACAATGGTGTTAAGTCTTCTGCGGTACAATGGGGTTAAGTAGATTCTGTGGTACAACGGGGTTAAGTAGATTCTGTGGTACAATGGGGTTAAGTAGATTCTGTGGTACAATGGGGTTAAGTAGATTCTGTGGTACAATGGGGTTAAATAGGTTCTGTAGTGCAACAGGGGTTAAGTAGATTCTGTGGTACAATGGGGGTAAGTAGATTCTGTGGTTCAATGGGGTTAAGTCGGCTGTGGACAATGGGGTTAAGTAGATTCTGTGGTATAATGGGGTTAAGTAGATTCTGTGGTACAACGGTGTTAAGTAGATTCTGTGCTACAACGGGGTTAAGTTGATTCTGTGGTACAATGGGGTTAAGTAGATTCTGTGGTACAATGGGGTTAAATAGGTTCTGTAGTGCAACAGGGGTTAAGTAGATTCTGTGGTACAATGGGGGTAAGTAGATTCTGTGGTTCAATGGGGTTAAGTCGGCTGTGGACAATGGGGTTAAGTAGATTCTGTGGTATAATGGGGTTAAGTAGATTCTGTGGTACAACGGTGTTAAGTAGATTCTGTGCTACAACGGGGTTAAGTTGATTCTGTGGTTCAATGGGGTTAAGTCGTCTGTGGACAATGGGGTTAAGTAGATTCTGTGGTACAATGGGGTTAAGTAGATTCTGTGGTACAATGGGGTTAAGTAGATTCTGTGCTACAACGGGGTTAAGTAGATTCTGTGGTTCAATGGGTTTAAGTCGTCTGTGGACAATGTCGTTAAGTAGATTCTGTGGTACAATGGGGTTAAGTAGATTCTGTGGTACAACGGGGTTAAGTAGATTCTGTGGTACAACGGGGTTACGTAGATTCTGTGCTACAACGGGGTTAAGTAAATTCTGTGGTACAATAGGTTTAAGTCGTCTGTGGACAATGGGGTTAAGTAGATTCTGTGGTACAACGGGGTTAAGTAGATTCTGTAGTGCAATGTGGTTAAGTAGTCTGTGGACACAGGGGTTAAGTAGATTCTGTAGTACAGTTGGGTTAATTAGATTCTGTGGTACAACGGGGTTAAGTAGATTCTGTGGTACAACGGGGTTAAGTAGATTCTGTTGTACAATGTGGTTAAGTAGTCTGTGGACACAGGGGTTAAGTAGATTCTGTAGTACAGTTGGGTTAATTAGATTCTGTTGTACAACGGGGTTAGGTAGATTCTGTGGTATAACGGATTTAAGTACATTCTGTGGTACAATGTGGTTAAGTAGTCTGTGGACACATGGGTTAAGTAGATTCTGTAGTACAGTTTGGTTAATTAGATTCTGTGGTACAACGGGGTTAAGTAGATTCTGTGGTACAATGGGGTTAAGTAGATTCTGTGGTAGAACGGGGTTAAGTAGATTCTGTGGTACAACGGGGTTAAGTAGATTCTGTGGTACAATTTGGTTAAGTAGTCTGTGGACACAGGGGTTAAGTAGATTCTGTAGTACAGTTGGGTTAATTAGATTCTGTGGTACAACGGGGTTAAGTAGATTCTGTGGTACAATGGGGTTAAGTGGATTCTGTGGTACAATGGGGATCAGTAGATTCTGTAGTACAACGGGGTTAAGTAGATTCTGTGGTACAATGGGGTTAAGTAGTGTGTGGACAACAGGGTTAAGTAGTCAGTGGACAACAGGGGTTAAGTAGATTCTGTGGTATAATGGGGTTAAGTAGATTCTGTAGTACAATGGGGTTAACTAGATTCTGTGGTACAAAGGGGTTAACTAGATTCTGTGGTACAAAGGGGTTAAGAAGATTCTGCATTCAGCAGTGGACAACTAGAATTAAGAAGATTCGCTACACAGAAGGGTTTGAATAGATTCAAGATCAATTGGTTCTGTAGACAATAGGGGTTAAGTTGATTAAGGGTTAAGAAGACTCAGGGATTAAATATACTGCGATGCTAAGATATCCAGGGGAAACTGCCCAGAGATATGCAGGGAATGATTGGGTAAGTGGTTGTGGTAAGGAGAGGGACAGCGGGAGGGAGGGGGCGTGATTATAGAGCGTGGATCTAGTCCAAAATTCACCCCCAATCACCACACCCCTTCCCAGGTTTTGTGCCAATCCTTCATGATCCCTCCCCACATTGGCCCCAACACATCCTTCCCTCAACTCCACCCGCTCACTTTCCCCCATTGCTTCATACCAATTGAACGGAAGCATATCCTGGTTGTGAAAAATACTTCATTAATAAGTTATTTTGGGTTGGGGTGGGGTTGAGGAGGGTGAAGTGGAGAAGGCATGTCTCTGGAGGTTAGGGGTTAGTCGTAATGAGGAACCCCTCCCTCACTTCATCAGACGATTCTGAGCCCGGTGGGGGTCCGACGTCAGTTCCTCCCAAACTGACTTTAGGTGATGGATGAATTCCTCAATCTGGAGAAAGGAGACGGGAAAGAAAGGGGTGGGGGAAGAGGAAAGGGGGAGAAAGTAGGGGAAGTGAAGGAGAGTGGAAAAGTGGAAACGAGAGGGAGAAGGGGAGGGAGATTGGAACCGAGGAGATGAGCAAGAGAGGAGGAATGATCAGTTGAAGTCACACTACACAATTCCCCCTCCCACCACTTTCCTCTTCCTCTTTCCCCCACCTCCTCTCTCCTCTTAACTCCCCTTCTACCCCTTTCTTCTTTCCACCCTCACCGACTCTCCTTCCACCCATCTTGGCCCTCACCTCTCCCTCCCTATCTACTCTCGCATTGACCCCTCCCCCTCCACACCTTTCCCCATCTGCCCCTCGCTTCCTTTCTTCTGACTATTCTTGCATCTCTCCTTTCACCAACCACCCCCCCCCCACCCCACCGCTAACCACCTCCCCTCTGACGCAGCCACTTTCTGGAGCTGTGGAGGGTGTCGTTGGTAGGGTGTTAGTGAGGGAGAATCCCGTTGCGAGGCTATCGCCTCTTCTCCCATTACCCATCTCCCCTCCACCACACCCTCCCCTCCCCTCCGCTCCTCTCTTCCATCTTCTCCCTCCCATTCCCACTCCCCACAGTCATTCCCACCTACTCCACTTGCCTTCTCCTCTGCCAACCCAAACTTCCTTCATGTATCTGCCACCAACCACTTCCCTCCCCCTTGCCTCCCTACCTCCCTTCCCTTCCACTCCACGCATATCCTATCTTCTCGAGGCCAAAGATTGTTGTCGGGGGGGGCAGTAAATGAGCTTCTAACAGGGAGACAGCCCCCTCTTGTACCTCCCTTCCCTCGTTTTCCCCCTCCACTCTCCTTCCTGGTCCTCCTCACTCCTTCCTCCATTCTCCGCCCCTTCCCCTCTTCCATCACTCCTCCACCTCTCTTACCTCACTTCTCCTCATCTCCAATCCTGTCTAACCCTAACCCTAACCCTAACCCTTACCCTAACCCTAACCCTAACCCTTTAGCCGCCGGAGTTTGTCTGTGGGGAGTGAGAATGAGTGAGCATCCCGCAGGGAGCCCTCTCCTCAGCAATCCCTCCCACCAACTCCCCTCCTTCCTGCCACTCATCTGTACTCCTCATCCCCTGCTTTCATTTTCCCTCCCCGCCACCTCTCCCTCCCTTTTCTCCCTCTCTCCTTCCCCTCTGATCTTCCATTTCCTCTCCTCCCCATACCCCTCTCCCCCCTCGCCCTCCCTCATCTCTCTCATCTCCCTCTGTCGTCCGTCCTTCCTTCCTCTGTCTTCCCCCCCCCCCACCTTCTCTCCCTCCTCCGCACCCCGCCCTTCCTTCGCCGTGCCCCCACCTTCTGGAGTTGCCAGAGAGTGTCGGTGGAGGTGAGTGAGGGAGCCTCCTCCAGTGATCCGGCCACCAGCTGGTACAGGTTCAGCGTCGCCATCTTCACTGTGCCCAGCACTAGCGTCTGCCTCGCCGCGGTGTTCTGAATGTGTGTCCAGGCCGCGTCCTGGGGATCAGGGTTCAGCGAAATATCACGGCAGGCTCGGGTCAGAAGTCAGTGGGAGGTCACGGTGGTTCGGGTTCGGCGAGAGGTCACAGGCCGGAGCGGGGCAGAAGGACAGGTCACGCATGGTCTAGGCACATGGAAGGTCGGGATTCGGGGAGAGATCATTGGGGATCGCGGTCAGAGAAAGGTCATGGTGTTGGTGGTCAGTCCGAGCACAGGGAGAAGTCACAGAGTGTCAGGGCTCATCGAGAGGCTGTGTGTGGGGGGGGGGGGGTTGTGGTGTTAGGGTCTGTCAGAAGTCACGAGGCCGGAGCAAATTGAAGAGCGCGGAGCGAAACGGAGCAGGGAGAGGTTACAGGGGTGCAGTCAGAATGACAGGTCATCGAGGGTCAGTGTTTGCGGTCAGGGTTAGAGGCGAGGGCCGGGGTCAGGAGGCCGCGTCAGAGGTGATGGTTCAGAGTGGCAGCGCAGGGGCAAGGTCTCAGCGGTCAAGCGTGAAGCGGTAACGGTCGCTGATCAGGGTGAGGGTACAGAGTTCAGCAGCGATAGGGGTCAGGTGTCGAGAGTCGGGATATGGTGACAGTGACTGGGGCTGAGATGAGGTGTGAAGGGTTTGTGGTGAGATGTCAGAGGTTGAGGAGTCACGATTGAGGGTCAGGGGGTGTTTCAGGATCGGTGGTGAGGGGTTGCAGGTGAGATGTCAGGAGTGAGAGGTCACGTTGGGGTGAGGTATCGGCGACGGGGTTCCGCCGGCAGAGGCTGCGGCACGGGCGGATCGGGGTGAGGGTCGGGGGTCGAGGTCAGTTATCAGGATGTGGTCTCGGATAATCACCCAGCGGAGGCTGTGGCCCCGGGCGGAGGTCAATGGGCGGGGGTCGGGGTCCGGGGACTCACCCAGCGGAGGCTGTGGCCCCGGGCGGAGGTCAATGGGCGGGGGTCGGGGTCCGGGGACTCACCCAGCGGAGGCTGTGGCCCCGGGCGGAGGTCAATGGGCGGGGGTCGGGGTCCGGGGACTCACCCAGCGGAGGCTGCGGCTCCGGGCCGCCTCAAGTTGGGCCTGCAGGTCGGCCAGCCGGTTGCTGAGCTGCAATCGTTCGTCGCTCGTCTCCTCCAGGTAGCGGCCTAGCCGCGCCTTGCGGCGCTCACGCTCCTCATGGCCTTCCTGCACCAGCCGCAGCAGCGCCTCGTGGGTGGAGACCAGCGCCCGGTATCGCACTGGCACTTCGGACAGCTCCCGGAACTGGCAGGCGGGGAGATGGAGATCAGGGATGAGGGGGAGAGATTGGGGAAAAGAGACTGAGGGGACAGAGATCCAGCGGTAAAAGGTCAGGCGGTGAGTGGACGAGTGGATAGGGGTGAGGGGATAAAGACCAGGTGAGAGAGGTGGGGATAGAATAGAGGGGCTGAGGTCAAGGGTGAAAGCCTGAAGGGGAGGAAGGTCAGCGGGCCAGAGGTTAAAGCAATAGAGGTCAAGAGTGAAAAGTCGAAGGGAAAGAAATCGGGGCGGAGGTTGAGGAGACCGAGGTCAGAGGGTGAGCGGTCAAGGGGATAATAGGGATTAAGAGGTTGGGGAAAAGTTTGAGGGAAGAAAGAACTCGGGCGGTTGAATCTGAGAGGTTGAGGAGTGAGAGGTCAGGGTAGGCGAGGTCGAGGTCATAGAGATGGGGAGTGTGAAGCCGAGGGCACGGTTACGCGAAAGGGCAAGGAGATACTGGTCAAGGAATGAGAGGCCGAGAGGTCAGAGGTCATGGATAAGATGCCAGCGGTGAGAGGTTCGGGACGCTTCGGGCCAGGGGCAGCACGAGAGCTCAGAGCTGAGGGGCTGGAGGCGAGGATTCGGGTCAGTTGTGGGGTGAGAGGTCGGGGAATGAGGGCTCGGGGTTGAGAGGTTGGGGGGACGAGTAGTCAGAGCTGAGCGGTCGGTGAAAGGGTAGGTATGAGGAGTTAGAGTGAGAGGTTAGGTAGTGAGGAGTCGGAAGTCCGGGCCGTACCATGCCGCCGGGGCGCAACAAGAGCTGAACAAATTCGGAGAAGTGGGCATTGGCAGCGAGCGAGCGACGGAGCATGTCCCGGTATGCACGAAGCTCCCCGAGTCGGGCCCGCAGCTGCTCGGTCTCGATCCGCCGCTGCACCCGCAGGCGACCCTCCGTCTCCGCCCGCCACAGTGCCCGAGCACGCTTCCGCTCGTTCTCCTGGGGTGGAGCATTAGAAAGGGATGAGGCGGAGAGACAGGGGTCAAGGAGTCAGCAAGAAGGTTCAAGTATTCAGGGATCGGGATGCGGAATCAGATTGAGGGCCGGGTAAGAAGGACAGGTCGGGATTCAGAGGACGGGTCAAAAGTCAGAAGGAAAGAGGTCGGGGGTCAGGGGTTTAGAGATGGGGGTGATGGGTCCAGA